>NW_025422893.1:0-207713 GCF_020497125.1 Mauremys mutica
CAGGACCAGACTTCAAAGAGAAACTGCTGAGCTTCAGTTCATCTGCAAATTTGACACCATCAGCTCAGGATTAAACAAAGACTGTGAATGGCTTGCCAATTACAGAACCAGTTTCTCCTCCCTTGGTGTTCACACCTCTACTGCTAGAATAGGGCCTCATCCTCCCTGATTGAACTAACCCCGTTATCTCTAGCTTGCTTCTTGCTTGCATATATATACCTGCCCCTGGAAATTTCCACTACTTGCATCCGAAGAAGTGGGTATTCACCCACGAAAGCTCATGCTGCTAATTGTCTGTTAGTCTATAAGGTGCCACAGGATTCTTTGCTGCTTGTATTGTAACAGGAGGCTATTCAGTAGATTATGTCTTTTCAAATGGTACCTCACAAGCCCTACAGTGATAAATGAAGGGGAAGGGAGGGATCTCCCTTTTATAAACACCCAGCCAGCCAGTTGGCTGTAAAATCCCTGTTGGTGCGAGTTCTCTGCTTGCTTTATCTCTAAAGGGTTAACAAGCCAACAGGGTTTAAAAAAAAAAGTATTGGGGACCTGACCAAAAGAGCCAATGGAAAGGCTAGAACTTTGTTAAATGGGAAAGTAACTTTCCCTTTGTCTGTTGTTCTCCGGAGAAGGCGACACGGAGTAGCAATGCTGTTTATGGCTTGAAGCAGGTATGAAAATTCATCTTCCATACCTAGAAGAAATGATTTGGCTAGGGAATGTTTAGACACACAATCAGGTTTATTTTTTATTTTGGCTTTTGGATCTACTCGGTGCTATCCCAGATGCTTTTGTTTGCTTGTAAGCTTTAAGCTGAACCCCCAAGAAAGCTATTTTGGGTGCTTACAAACATTTTCTTTTAAGATCTAGCAGATGCCTAAGTTCCAGATGTATTGTTTTCCTTTTCAATTTTACTAAAATTTACCTCTTTTAAGAACAGGATTGGATTTTTGGTGTCCTAAGAAGTTTGTGTGTGTTGTTTGATTAGCTGGTAGCCACAGCTAATTTCCTTTGTTTTCTTTCTCAGCTCTTTCCCAGAGGGGAGGTGAAAGGGCTTGAGGGTGCCCCAGAGGGAAGAATTCTCAAGTGCTCCTTCCTGGGTCCAAGGGTTTGGGGGGGTTTTGCATTTGAGTGGTGGCAGCATTTACCAAGCCAAGGTCAGAGAAAAGCTGTAACTTTGGGGGTTTTAATACAAGCCTAGAGTGGCACAAATTAATCTGTAGAATCCTGTCGGGCCCCCACTTTCTGCACTCGGAGTGACAGAGTGGGGATTCAGCCCTGACACATACTATGAACAAAATTGATCATAATTTTCTAGAAGAGTGAACATAGGGGAACAGACTAGCACAGTGTCTGTGTGTTCCCAACATATATGTGGGTATTCTAGTCCCTCACAAGCAAGGTGTTCAGCATCTTCAAACACCTGAGGAACCGGTCCTGGGAATTGACTGGTTTATTAAGTGACACTGTATGGAATTGAGAGACACTCTATATTATTATTATTTTATTATAAATACTGTGGCAAATTGCCAGTACTGTTATGCTGGGTCTCGCGCTTTCTCTTCTTTGGGGAAGGTTCAGGGCGCCATTGCTTGCCTCCTAATCGGTATTTTAATTACCCCACTAGTGTCCTTGAGGAGGGGAGTGGAGAGGGAGGGACCTGGGCCCGCCCCCTTCTCCAGGTCCCAACCCAGGGGCCCTGAGGTTAGTGGTGAACCACTTGTACTGGCGGTTCCTTCCCCTGGGCTACTTCCCTCTCCTGCCCTTCAGCTTGTGGAGGGGCTTCTTGCCCTCCTTCTACACAAGCCAGGTGCCCCTTACCTAGGGTTTTTGGATTTCTCAGCCCACCGCAGCACTCCTCCAAACTTTCCTTTTGTCTCTCTTCAAAACTGCTCCAACTCCCACACTGTCTGACTGAAGCAGTGGGTTTTATCACCTGACTGCTGGGGCTCTAATTGGCTTCAGGTGCTCTAGTTAATCTGTAGCAAACCTTCCTCCCCTTGCAGGGAATAAGGCTCCCTGCTAACGCTCTCCTGCTGCCCTCTGGCCATACTGTATCACAATACCAATATGATGAAATTGCAATGAATCGTGCTATATATGCCATGTAAGGAGTCAGTGAAAATGTTATGAGTTTCCAAGTATGATAATCTTGTTTCTATCTTTGTATTGTGAGTTACAGATATGTAGGGTATATCTGTATTTCCAGACTTGTGGAGTGTTTCTGAGTGACATCCCCAGACATATTGGCATCAACGCTGCCCAGCCTGTTCGATGGCCCAGCCAAGGTCATCGGCCATACAATGAACCCATTGAAAGGATTAAGGGGATACACCTATTGAGTCAGCAAGACATGCAGGGCTATGCCTGTTGTGGCAAATTGCCGGCACTATTATGATGAGTCTCGTGCTTTCTCTTCTTTGGCGGGGGGGGGGGTCAGAGCACCATTTCTTGCCCCTGAATTGGAATATTAACTGCCTCACTAGTGTCCTAGAGGAGGGGAGTGGAGAGGGAGGGACCTGGGCCCACCCTCTACTCCAGGTCCCAACCCAGGGGCCCTGAGGTTAGTGGTCAACCACTTGAACTGATGGTTCCTTCCCCTGGGCTAATTCCCGCTCCTACCCTTCAGCTTGTGGGGGCTTCCTGCCCTCCCTCTGTACAAGCCAGGTGCCCCTTACCTAGGGTCTTGGACTTCTTAGCCCACTGCAGCACTTCTCCAAACTTTCCTCTGCTTCCCTTCAAACTGTTCTCTGCTCCAACACCAATCCCCTCTGCTCCAACTCCTTCCCTGTCTGATTGGAGCAAGGGTCTTTATCAGGTGACTGACTGCTGGTGCTCTAATTGGCTTCAGGTGCTCTAGTTCATCTATGGCAAACTTTCTTCCCTCTACAGGGAATAAGGCTCCCTTCTAACCCTCTCCAGCTGCCCTCTGGCCAGGCTGTATCACACTGTGTACTGAGAACTCCAAGGCTTTGCCATGCCATGTGCTGTGAAGCTTGTGTTTGGGACACAGGAATTAGAAGCCACTTGGCAAAAGGAATATAAAGGGCAGCTGCATCATCTCCATTTTGTCTTCAATTCCTCTTCCTACCTCTGGAGCAACTTCTCTACAAACTGAAGGCTTGAACAAAGGAGTGAATAATGTGGATGTGTACCAGACAGCCTTTCAAGCCAGAAACTCACCAATACTGCTAAGAACCAGATGTATAGATTTCTGAATGTGTCTGACTGCTTTCCCATTTAACAACTCCCTTTTTCTTTCTTTCTTTTATAATAAACCTTTAGTTCAGATGCTTTCTTGCTTATAAACCTTTAGTTTAGATGCCAATGATTGGCTGGCATCGTAGTATTTTGAGTAAGATCCAAACCTATACTGACCTGGTAATGTGGCTGACTGGGGTCAGAAGAACACTTTGCTTATGTGAGCCGGGTTTTTAAATAACCTCTCACTGTGCTGGACCTAGGCACTGATTGGGAGTCAGAGAACTGGAATGCAATAAAGGGGGCCGTGTGATTTCTTTTTTCAGTTTCTCGATAACCAGTGTGGGGGATCAGAAGCACAGTTGGTGAGTTTAACTTCAGTGTTAACCACCAGTTTGGGGAGCCTCTGCTCTCCCTTTTTCAGCCTGCCCTGGTCTTGGCATTTTCAGTGAGGACTAGCCCAGGCACACCGGGTCACACGAAGTATTAAAGTTAAATTAATAGAATGTTTTTTATGAGAAAGTTTTATGAAATCAACGGAACTCCTTTGTTTTCTTTCATCTGAGCAGGGTTTCCATTTTCCAAACCTGATGTGATCTCCCAGCTGGAACAAGGGGAAGAGCCATGGGTCTCAGACCTTCAGGGATCAGAGGGAAAACAGACCCTGAGATCTCCCTGCAGAGGTGAGGAAACATTAAACCAACTCTGAGTGTGAAAGTGCCTGAAGGAAACATCTGGGATGCCCTACAAAGCCCTTGAGAGGTCTCTCAGTTCATTATTGTTGCCAGCAGGGGTCATATCCTCAGGGTAACTATAGCTCATGGCTTCCCGTAGATTCTAGCAGACACCAGGCAGTAGCTTCCTCCCTTCCCCTTGAGAATTTGGATGGGATTTGAAAGCCAAATTGATCCCCTCCTCTCTCCTGTTTTGGGGAAGAGTATGGGGGAGTTCAGTTTGTGATTTTTATTTGACCTCCCTCCAGCACTTAGTTTGTTTTGGCTTTTCACCCCTGTTTGATGTTTCTGTCTGTTTCACAGCAAGTGATGCAATGGCATGTGAGAAAGAGGAGCAGAATTCTCAGCAGAAAAATGTTCAGCAAGTGGATAAACACAGAGCATTATGGCAAAGATCAAAAAGCCATGTGTCCAGGAGTCATGAGGAGGAAAAATCCTGTGAGATTCAGCACAGACCAGAGAGAGAACAAGGAAACCAGCCGGGGGTGAAAATGGGTAAACGTATTTCCTCTGAGGGAACTCAGAAGGACCTCAAGGAAACCACAACAAAGCAGGAAATCATCATTGCAAAGAGAAAAAATACATGCACAGAGTGTGGAAAAAACTTATATGACTACTCAGCCCTTCTTAATCATCAGAGAATCCACACAGGCAACTGGCCCTATGAATGCCGTGAGTGTGGGAAAACCTTCTCTCGTAGCTCAGCCTTTTCTGTTCATCAGAGAATCCACACAGGAGACAGGCCCTATGAATGCCGTGAGTGTGGGAAAAGCTTCACTAATAACTCGGCCCTTTCTGTTCATCAGAGAATCCACACAGGGGACAGGCCCTACGAATGCCGTGAGTGTGGGAAAAGCTTCACTCAAATATCAACCCTTTCTGTTCATCAGAGAATCCACACAGGGGAGAGGCCCTACGAATGCCATGAGTGTGGGAAAAGCTTCACTCGAATATCAACCCTTTCTGTTCATCAGAGAATCCACACAGGAGACAAGCCCTACGAATGCAATGAGTGTGGGAAAAGCTTCACTAGCAACTCGGCCCTTTCTGTTCATCAGAGAATCCACACAGAGGACAGGCCCTACGAATGCCGTGAGTGTGGGAAAAGCTTCACTCAAATATCAACCCTTTCTGTTCATCAGAGAATCCACACAGGGGAGAGGCCCTACGAATGCCGTGAGTGTGGGAAAACCTTCACTCAAATATCAACCCTTTCTGTTCATCAGAGAATCCACACAGGGGAGAGGCCCTACGAATGCCGTGAGTGTGGGAAAACCTTCACTCGAATATCAACCCTTTCTGTTCATCAGAGAATCCACACAGGAGACAGGCCCTACGAATGCAATGAGTGTGGGAAAAGCTTCACAAGCAACTCGGCCCTTTCTGTTCATCAGAGAATCCACACAGAGGACAGGCCCTACGAATGCCGTGAGTGTGGGAAAAGCTTCACTCAAATATCAACCCTTTCTGTTCATCAGAGAATCCACACAGGAGACAGGCCCTACGAATGCAATGAGTGTGGGAAAAGCTTCACTAGCAACTCAGCCCTTTCTGTTCATCATAGAATCCACACAGAGGACAGGCCCTACGAATGCCGTGAGTGTGGGAAAACCTTCACTCAAATATCAACCCTTTCTGTTCATCAGAGAATCCACACAGGAGACAGGCCCTACGAATGCAATGAGTGTGGGAAAAGCTTCACTCGGAACTCAGATCTTTCTAAACATCAGAGAATCCACATGGGGGAAAGGCCCTATGAATGCCGTGAGTGTGGGAAAAACTTCACTAGCAGCTCAGCCCTTTCTGTTCATCAGAGAATCCACACAGGAGACAGGCCCTATGAATGCCGTGAGTGTGGGAAAAGCTTCACTAATAACTCGGCCCTTTCTGTTCATCAGAGAATCCACACAGGGGACAGGCCCTATGAATGCCATGAGTGTGGGAAAAGCTTCACTCAGAACTCAGATCTTTCTAAACATCAGAGAATCCACACAGGGGAGAGGCCCTACAAATGCAGCGAGTGTGGGAAAACCTTCACTCAAATATCAACCCTTTCTGTTCATCAGAGAATCCACACAGGGGAGAGGCCCTACGAATGCCGTGAGTGTGGGAAAACCTTCACTCGAATATCAACCCTTTCTGTTCATCAGAGAATCCACACAGGAGACAGGCCCTACGAATGCAATGAGTGTGGGAAAAGCTTCACTAGCAACTCGGCCCTTTCTGTTCATCAGAGAATCCACACCGAGGACAGGCCCTACGAATGCCGTGAGTGTGGGAAAAGCTTCACTCAAAGATCAGCCCTTTCTGAACATCAGAGAATCCACACGGGGGAAAGGCCCTATGAATGCCGTGAGTGTGGGAAAAGCTTCAATCGCAGATCAAACCTTTCTGTTCATCAGAGAATCCACACAGCTGGGAGGCCCTACGAATGCCGTGAGTGTGGGAAGACCTTCTCTTGGCACTCAGCCGATAATAGCCATCAGAAAATCTGCAAGGGCAATGAACACCATAAAACCCTCTAGGGCTATCAATTTTTTTTTCTTTAATACTTTTCCTGATTCCCACATAGTAACTTTTAAAATCTGTTTGAACTGTTTGCAGCACTGTTATCCCTCAGCTTGGCCAGATGAGTGGCCCATTTATGCCTTTTGTAGTTTGCCTTCTTTTGAGGTGGGCCCATTTGTCCTTTGTATCAACTCAATTATCCCACAAGTAACTGGAGTGTGCCCTTCCTATGAGGAACCAGGGAGCGTCACATTCATACCATTCCTCCTATTGCAAAGTGATTGTTAGAGTCACCAGTGATACAGATTGTATCCGTGCCAGTTGTTCTCACGTTGCTCTGGGTTGTGCTGAAGAGCAGTTACATTGGGAATTTTTCATGTTATAGTTAATTAAAGAGGAGCAGGGGAAAAAAATGTCATTTCAGCCTCTGTGACACTGGAAGGAGATGGGGTGGTTCAGAGATTCCCTCCTTCCCCATCACTCCAGAACTGTTACATTTTGGCTTCTCTGTGCAGAGTTTATTTTCATCACATTCTATCCCTCCACTTCTCAAAATGTCATATGAGGAAGAGTTCTCAGCTGTCTGTGCTTGGAGATGATGCTTTGATTTCTTTCCTCCTATAGCAGAGTTGCTATGACTGGAGATGAAAGTGTCAAAGACCTGGAAGGGGAATTTAAATTGATCCCAAACATAGTGTGATTATTTGGCGTTTAAATACCAGGTTTCATCTATTGGTAAAGCCACTTCTGGCAAGAGGACTATTTTGTCCCCCATTATGGGATTCTGGGATACTTACAATTTTGTAAATAACATAACTGACTATTGAGAGAGTGCTGAGTGAAGCTGCTTTGAATGGATCAGAGGAGAATGTGATGGGAGAATCTCTTGTCCTGATTCTAAATAATCAGATGTAACCTGCTCTGGAATGTCTCTTGATACTTTCATTGTCATGTATTCTGTCTCTCTGTGATGTGGGTTTCTCTCTTTCCTGAAGGCTGTTTGCTCACCCAATTGGATATTAGTTCAGTTCGATAGGACGTAGCTCAGATTTCTTGGAGTATTGAAGACAAATGACCATTTCCTAAAGTCCTCATTTGTCACTTCAGCTTTGCTTTTTCCCCACCCCTCCATGATGACATGGAGAAAGTTCAAGTGCAGTTCTGTCAACAGTGGAGAACTCTCCAATTTACTGCACACGCTAACAAAGAAACAGCAGTGATTTAAAATCTCCATTCGGAAATGGTGAACAATAACAGAACCCCAACTAACTGAGGGAAGTGGATATGATCACAGTGGAGTTCAATTATTTAAGTCAGTATTTTCTCAGATGATTTGGGGAGAGAATTCCACATTAAGTGATTTTTAACTTGGCAAAGTGCCCATGTATTTGGTTCCCAAAGCATTTTTGTAACCCATGCCCCACAGAAGATCTTTCCTATTCGGAATGCTCCCCTTCATGATGCAGGTGTTGAGGAAAGAGAAGTGGTATTTTTGTTCAATTTATCCTTAATAGTTGCTCAAAATGTGTATAAAATGAAATCAATGTTGGAAATCTAATAGCAGCAGAAAAATAGCTCTTTTTAAATAGAAATTCCAGCTCTGGTAACGAAGATTCTGATCCAGGCCTGTATCCAGTCCCTTGCCTGGACCCGTGTCACCAAATTAAAGAAAAGCTGGGCACGTTTCCGGAAGCCATTGCTTACGACACTGCTGAGATTTTGAGTGGTTTTGTAAAGGATTCTACTTCTGAGAAGTGTAAATTCACCCTAAAAAGGGCAAGGAAACAAAGGGCATCAGGAATGTATGTTTTTTCGGATGAGGCAAGAAAAGGGAGTAGCATTGTCCCCCTTGGGTAGCCCCTGTTCAATTCCAGGTCAGAAAGCAAATCTCTTCTGCAAGAATATCCAAAAAATATTGTGTTTCACTTCACTTCATAAGTACAGGTGTGTGGCATTTAAATGATGACCCTAAAATTTCATAAAAGCAAAGAACGCTGAACAAAAAAGTGTGGGAAATACGGCTGTATCTGAGAAAATGGCTTGGAATGAAGGAAGACAAAAATTGATCGGTCGAGAGAAAAGGCCCTGTTTCCCCCTAGTTTGGAACTTCTCTCACAACTACTGGAATAGAAAAGCTAAACAAATGGTGTCCTGTTGTTGCAAAGGAGATTGAAGTGAGGCCATTTTCTTCAGATAAAAGAAAATGGTCATGTCAGGAGTGGGATTTGAAACCACGTCTCTATGCAGAAACCAGAACACCCAAGAGAGAGGAAAAAAGAGTCTTAAAACTGGCACTTTGGACCAGTCCACAAGCCTAACGCTACAAAGAATGTGACTTATCAACCCTAGTTTTCATTAATATTTGATGACACTCTTTAGGGAGGCCAAGATGGCACATCTCTTTCAACTCCTAGAGACCTTCTCCAGCACAGCTGATTTTTAGGCACACTCACCCGGACCTAAAGTTATACGTTTCCTGGAGTTCCATGAGTTCTGCGGTGTTGGAATCTCCCTGCTCACATTTTAAGCGAACAAAAGATGGGTGCTGGCATTCTGAGACCCTCAAAATCCTGCCCTGGGGGCCAAACAGTTAAGCAACCAGCATCCACAACCTCTACCATGATAGCATCCTGTCTGGCAACAACTCACTTATCAATAGCTGGGGCCTGAAATCCTCATTTCTTTGTTGTTCTATCACTGTAGTCTCCACTTTCCTATTGCTTTTCTGTATAATCTGTGTCTGGTTCTGTGATTGTTTCTGGCTGCTGTATAATTAATTTGTTGGCTGTAAAGCAATTCAGGTGGTGCGGTATAACTGGTTAGATAATCATGTTACAGTATGTTGGGATTGGTTAGTTACATTTCAGTAAAATGATTGGTTAAGGTATAGCTAAGCAGAACTCCAGTTTTACTAAATAGTCTGCAGTCAATCAGGAAGTAAGGGGGGGAATGGGAATGGGGGTAGGGGAATTGGAGTTATGTTTTGCTAAGAGGGGGGAATAGGAGGAGGGAATGGGAACAGGGACACAGACAAGCCTCTGTGGTGTCAGAGCTGGGAAGGGCGATACCGAGGAAGGAAATTGGAATCATTGCTTGCTGGAAGTTCACCCCAATAAACATTGAATTGTTTGCACCTCTTGAACTGCGGGTATTGCTGCTCTCAGGTCATGCGAGAAGGACCAGGGAATGGGAGGGTGATGGGATAACCCCTCTAAGAAGTACGTCTTTCAGGGTGTGAAAAACCCTGGAATCAGTATAATTAAGCTGCCCTAAGCCATGGTTAGATAGTGCTAAATGAAAGGAAAGATTGTTCTGTCAATGTAGCTATTACAGGGATGGAAAACCCCTCCACTCACTGTAGCAACTGTCTACTCCACAGTGCTGTAGCAGTGTCACAGCAGCATTTTAAGTGTAGGCAGCCTCAGAGAGACCAGGTCTGGCTCTGTGGATGCTCAGGCACTACAACAAGAGCAGTGACAATACACTGATGCTTCCGTAGTTGGCAGGATTCAAACTTGCCTGGGGAGACCCCAATGGATTTCTAGTCCATCGCCTTAACCACTCGGCCACAACTACTTGATGTATAGGTGCTTCACTACACAATGATTCTGTTCTCACTGAATTGTCACTTCACATTGCTCAGACCAGCTACCCCAGCACACTCCTGGCTGTGCATTAGTGTAAGTGTGTCCATGGCTGAACAACAAGAGTTCCTGCCCATTTCCCTTCCGGCTGGAGCATGATTAGAGTGTGTTTGTGGGTAACGACATTGCTATAGATTGTTGTTCGTTCCCCACACTGACAATTCAGACCGTCCCGTTCCTATTTGAATCTCCACCAGATCATGCCAATAGCCGGAGTCAGGATTTCTGTGGGGCGCTGAAATGTTTCAGGGGGTTGGTGCATGAACTCAGCCTTGCATCCATCCCGGATGTTTCATGGACTAACAACAGCAGCGTAAAGAAAGAGCTGATCCAATATCTCACTGTCAGAGGTGAAGGTGGCCTCGTCCCGTCTGCATGACCATTGCCATTGCAGGAGAGAAGGTGTCAATGGAATCGAATGCCCTGGCTCAGACAAGAGACACAGGGAGGTTTTGCTGTTCATGGATCTGTGCAAAGGAAATTGTGTCTCTGTGTGAAATTGAGGAGGGAAATGAAACGTCCCCATGGTGGCCCAATGCCCTAAGGAATGTGGGCGATGGACTCCGGCTGGGAAATGATTTTACAGGATCAATGTATTGCCCTGATTAAAAGCTATGGCTAAAAGGCAGCCACTGTTGTTAGTACCTGAACCTGTGTAGGGACGCCCGAGTGGGTATCAAGTCCATTGCCTTAACCAGGGGTAGTCGATTATTTTATCAAGATTCAAATTTCTTGGTCAAGGCATAGTCAATGTATAGACGCCAGAGAAAATAATACACTGATGATAAGAAGAAGAATATAGAAATATTTTGCAGTCACTATGGGCATAACTATGATAATTGTTTTGTGTTTCACTCTTTATATATGGCACCTCCTCCCTTCCCTTTAGACTTCTAGTTTACCAAGGGTAAAACTAAACGTCTCGTCAGATACCAGGGCGTGTTTGTGTTCATTCCTGCTAGCTACACAGGGATTTGATGTAGCTGCTTTCAATCCTCCGGCTCTGCCGGGATAAGTAACATTTCAGGCTGTCACTGAACCGAAGGAGGGAGATCATTTTTTGACAGGTTACGCCTCCTCTTAAAGGTGTTTGTCTGGCAGCCTTGGTTCCCAGGTCTCTCCGGAGGGAAGAAAGTTTCTGTGCAAAATACCAAAACTTTTAACAGAGCGGAGGGAAAGGCAACGGCCACATGATGAGGCCAATATGTACCACAACATGATTCTTTTATGTGGGATGACTCTGAACACTGACTGATCTGCACTCTCTTGTGTTTGAAGAGATGTTTAGTTTTGCACTTGGGAACCTATAAGGCTGAAGCAACGTTATGGATAGTGACACTGCGATTGAAGGGTGATTTAAGGTTGTAAAAATTGTTAAAAACACTAAGCTTAAACGTGAACTGCCTGTTATTAAAGGCTGGTTTCCCCACGTCAGTTCCATAAGCTCTGCTAGAAAGGCCCTGGGTTCTCTCCTGCCTCAGTGGGAACTCGAGGGAATCGTCCCCTGCTGCCCTTGGCTCCAGGCTGATTTTTCTGGGGAGGGGGCGTGGAATTGATATGTTTGCTGTTGAGAAGGGAGCCAGGCCAGTTCTCAGGGAACGAGAACTTCCAGCATCTGCCCAGCCCAGCCCAGGCTACTGCCCTGTCCCAGCCTCTGCTCCCCTGGGGGCCCTGCATGTTTGACTCTAGAGCAGGCCGGGAGCAGCAGCTGAGGCAGAGGACACCTGGGCTGGGCAGATAGGAGGGAGTTTAGCAAGTGGAAATGGTAAAACCACAGTGAAGTATTAACTTGGACTCGACGGCATTTCTCCATTGGTCTGTCTGCTTTGGGGCAGGGACAATGACATGTCCTGCTGCATTTGTCATTTCAAAGGGTGGTTTAGGATTTTCATTCTCAGACACGGTGCACAAAGCAGGACTCAACCCAGGGTGCAAATGAAATGAGCCACTCACAGGTTCTGGCAGCCACAATGAGCAGTTGGTGGGAGAGCTCAGACCTGCCCCTGTCCCAGAGGGAGGGGGGTGTCTACAAGAGGCTTGGACCACTGATCTATCAGTGCCTAACTCCCAAACTTTCAGTAACTCTATTATCAGTGCCTGTGAGTGTAATTTAAACCATGAGAAAAACCACACTAGGCTAGACCAAAGGCCCATCTAGCTCTGAATCTTGTCCTCTGACAGTAGCCAATACCAGGTGCCCCCAAAGCCACCACTGGGAGTAGAACCCAGGATCACCTGTTTACAAGGCAGGTGCTTTAGCCAGCTAAGCCATGGTGCCTGCCTGGGTGTAAGATATAGTGTCTGCCCACACCTGACTCCCTGCCATCTCCACCAGGACCTGACAAGCTTTCCTTGTGTTTGGATTCTGCAAAGCAGAGGAGCAGGTGACGTTTACCTTGCAAGCTGTGTGTGTGAGTGAATCTTTGGCCAGGTCTGCACTACAAAGTTGTTTCAGCAGAAATATATTGCTCAGGTGTGTGAAGAACACACAACGCTCCCTCAGTCGGCAGCTTGTTGTGGCTGGTGTACACACTGCAATGCCACATCTGGCGACAAAACTGCCCTGTTTTCGTGACAAAATAAAACCACTTCGATGAGAGGCCTAGAGCTTTTTGCAGCAAACTTACAGTGACAGAGTGCCAGTGTAAATGCTGCTGGTCATTAAATCACCATAACTGGCCTCCGCCAGTATCCCACAATGCCCGCCGTGAACTCACCTGCCCTGCATTCCTGCTAAAGAGGCTGGGCCTCTCCCCTTTCATAGCTCTAGGAAGTTCTGACAGCTGAGCCTGCTGCTCTGCTCCGGCAGCCAGGAGCAAATCACTGCCGTGGAATGCTGCTCTCCGGCCCTGCGAACACAGAGCAGGGGGCGGGAACTTCCAATACATGGGGGGGCACCGGCATCCGAACTGTGACACCCCATGACACCCCTTCCCTCGAGGAGGCTCTTACCTTCTAAACAGGAATAGCTGTTTTCTAGTAAAATCACTAAAAGGGAAGGAGAAAACTCAAAAGAGGTTCCTCCTGGCGCTCACGTCCGTGAACCCGAATACTCTCTCAGTCCTCAGAGAGAGACCTGGAGAAGGAGACTTGCTGCAGCAAAGTCACAGGGGTCTCTGAGGTTTCCCTGGCCCCTCGTCCCTGTCCTGCCTGGCTGATGTCAGCATCTCTCTGTGAAGTCACCACCTCCCCCCCACACCTTTGACCAATAGTCTGAAGTCTTGCAAAAGGCCTTTGTGATGTCACTGCCACACCCCTCCCTTGCTGGGCTAATGTCCTGCCCCTGGCCAGGCACTTTGGAGGTTTGAGCTACTCCCTGTGGATCACCCCACTCAAGGAGCGTTCGTTCTAGACAGCAAGCCGGCTAGACAGGAAAACATCAGACGCTGCTCCCAAAGCTACACTCAGTTTTTCAGAAATGAGTTGACTTTATGGCCAGAAAAGACCATTAGAGCATCTAATCTGACCCCCTGCATATCACAGGCCTCCTGTAGGACACAAGAGCTACTTTTGGGGCAAACACATTCCAGAAAGGAATCTAGTCTTCATGAAATGACATCAAGAGATGGAGAATCCACCACTTTCCTTGGTAGCTTGTTCCTGTGGTGAATCATCCTCGCTGTTGAATATTTGTGCCTTAGTTGTAATATGAATTTGTCTCTTTTCTCCTTCCAGCCATTGGGTCTTGTTATTCCTTTCTCTGCTATTTTAAAGAGTCCTTTAATATCCAATCTTTTCTCTCCATTAAGGCACTTCAACACTTCAATGAAGTCACCTTTCAATCTTCTTTTGATCAGCTAAACAGGTTGAGCTCTTTCAATAGCTCACTAGGAGGCATTTTCCTCCAGACCTCAGGACATCTGGTGGCTCTTTGCTGCCCCAGCTCCAATTTCACAATATCTTTTGCAAATGAGGACACCAAAGCTGGAGGGTATTCCAGTATCAGTCTCACTGATGCCGTGTCACCTCCTGTGACGTTACTGACATAATCTGTAACTGTATAGATCACCGTTGCGACCACTGTTCTATATTTGCAGCCAATATTGTAGAAAGGTTTCGTGCAAGGGGTCTATGGAGAGGTTCTGATTGGTTGATTATAATGATGCTATCTCTAGATGTGTATCATTTTTTTAGTTGACGTTATGAATATTGGCTCTATGCTGCCCGTATTTCAATCTTGTGCTCTGCTTCCGGTGTCAGTTCTGTCTAGCCTGCTTGATGGCCCATTAAGGACCATCAGCTATACATTCGCCCCATTGAGAGAAGGCAGATATGCCTTGTGACTCAGCAAGGTAGCAGGGACCTGCCTATGGAGAGAACTCTAAGGTTTTTCTGTGCCACGTCCTGGATAGAGTGTCCTTGGGACAAAGAAAGCAAAGACCACATGGCAAGAGGCTATAAAAGGCTGATGCCTCGTCTCCATCTTATTTTCAGTCCTGCTTCATAACTCTGGAGGGACTTTGCTACAAACTGAAGCTCTGTACAAAAGACTGAATGACCCATCCCAGCTTTGAATAGACTCCAGAGACTTGATTTGAACCTGCAGTTTATTCCATCACTGTTACAAGCCTGAACCAAGAACTTTGCCATTACTGTATGTGAAGGGTTCAAAGCCATGTGCATTTTATATAACAACCTGGTCTATGGATTGTGCCAGTTCTTTTCCAGACCCAAAGTCCAGATAGTGACCAGCTAAGAGAAAGCTGGGTAAACAGAAAGCCATGCTTGCTAAGATAGGCCTGGTCAGCAAATTGCCAGGTGTTGGAGCTTAGAACTAAATGATTGTGTCTTATTCAGAATTGCAGACTGAACAAAGAATCCCTATTCCTATTGTGTTTGTTTCTTCTCTAGGGAGACATTCTTCCCACACATCCAACCTTGAGTTTATGAAAAGTTGGCACGTCAGTATAAGATATGGCATCCTTCCACCTCCCTTCCAAGGGACCAATGCCTGCCTTAAGACACACAAAAAACAATCTTTATTGCCATATACTTTCACTCTTTCTTTGCTTTAACCCCCAGGAATGTACCTGTTGGACAATCAAAGGAGTTGCTCCATTCCTATGGATCCCAAATCAGAATTCAACATATATATTTTATACTAATAACATTTTATCAAAGTATTAATGAAATGTTAACTTGCTAACTTGAGACCATGGGTGGAGACATTATCTAATCTGTTAACCATTGGCTAATGTGCTTATCCTGTCTTGCAAAACCCGTCCCGGGGTGTGGAACTGCCTAGCCTGTCACTTTCCCCCGCCCATGGAAAATCTATATATTCTATTGTAATTAATTAATTAACAGTGTCTCTGAGCCTAATAAGCCCACTCCGCCAGCACTGTGTGTAATAAAGTCCTATTCTTGACCTCTACACGGTGTAGATTTATGTCCTT
This sequence comes from Mauremys mutica, assembly GCF_020497125.1. NCBI lineage: Eukaryota > Metazoa > Chordata > Testudines > Geoemydidae > Mauremys > Mauremys mutica. The sequence continues at coordinate 15,484 of NW_025422893.1, forward strand.
CACAGACACCTGCTGAATAAAGAGGAGATTCAGCATCCAGCTTGGCTGAATGTGTCTCCTCTCCCCACAGCTTGGTGATCTTTTGAGGAAATGGAGAAGACTGCCTTTGCCTGGCTGTACATCGCTTGCAAAAGAAACAGGTCTTTTTGGTGACAAGTGTTGAAAGGAGCCATTAGACAAATGTGGAGACAGGAAAAATGTCCCCCAAATGAACTGGCATCTGTGGATGCTGAAGCCACAACACAGAGCGCTAAACACTATATGAGAACGGGTGGTGTCAGAAGAGTCTCTACCAAAGCCTTTTCCCACCAGCAGGGGCCTCTCTGTGCACAGAACTCCTGGTAGCGTGATGGCTGCAGGCAGTGGAGAACTCCATTTTGGCATCTCTTTTGTGGTGAACATCTGCAGTGGCTATTAAAAGGTCTCTAGACAGTGATCTTTGGGAAGAGCTGGCTGAAGAACCTTCCTACTAATCAGGAGAGCCTGGCTTGGCCTGCCAGTTCTTCCTTGCCGAACCTAGTGTGTCTGTTGGCTCCTTTTTTTGTATCTCTTTTCAGAAAAAGAAAAGATCTGTCAGCAGAATCCTTCTAAGTGCTTGTTCAAGACAGAGAGAGCCTTCCTTGCGGCTAAGTCTTGGTGCCATGGGGCATGCCTCACTGCAGCACCTCCTGCTGACCATCCTAGCAATTAGCTCTGGTTCACCGGTGCGCCTTCATCTAGTAGCGTCTGGCCACCATCTGTTCTGTCATTAGGACCCTTGTTGCTCTCAGGACTTCAGTGTCCTCTTATGGACACAGCCCTCTGGCTGTGCCCCACTCAGTTCTCTCCCCCCTGCTGGGTGGGGTGGGGGGATGTCCTCTACCCAGACACTTGCCTCAGTGGCCGGCTGCAGTCCAGGGTGTAGCCATCTGTGTCAGTGGCTACTGAGGCAAAAGGTGTGAACCTCCAACCCTGCCATCTGTTTCCCTGGACCATTTCCCAACAGACCTAGAACCTTCCTCCACCTTTGTATCAGGGCCTTAGTCTGGCAGTAGTCAGCCAGGAGGTCACTCATGCACCCCTTACCCCAGCACTACTCTGATCATGGTGCCCTCCCTGCTCCTTCCTTCCTGACAGCCAATCCTCCCTCCTCAAACTCCAAGGAGTGACTAACTCTTGCTGTGCTGAGCAGCTCTTTATATATGGGCTGCTCCAGCAAGCCTTCTCCTGATTGGAGCTGAAGGAAAGGTTGCCATGACTCAGAACTGAGCCGAGGTTGCTGCGACTGAAACACAGATCACTAACCATTATATGATCACAGTGACTGGTGGGAGAGGCACATGTTAGAAGCCCTCTGTCTACTCAGCTGTGGCTTTCTGTGCACAGAGAGCCAGACACCTCAAGGTCTGCAAGTCTTGAGGGAAATGGGGAACATCTGTACTTTAGAATTTGCAGGTGTTGACTTGAACCATCAAATGAAACAGTTGCAAATAGCTTCTTCAGGCAGGCACCATGGCTTAGCTGGTTAAAGCACTTGCCTAGTAAACAGGAGATCCTGGGTTCAACTCCCAGTGGTGCCTTGGTGTATGGCTTTTGTCTCCTCTGCTCACATTTTCCTGTGTCTTCCTAGGAAACAGAAGAGGCCTCCCTTGGTATCCAAGTCATTGCTTGCTAAGGAAAAGGCTTCTTTGGAGAGAAGCATTGGAAACAATCAAATCACAAACCTGGAGTTGATGAAAACGCTGCTATGACTGGCATTGGCATGGCGGTTGCTTCGACTGCAATTGCTGCAACGCGAGAGCCTGCGCCACACATCCTTGTGATTCCCTGGAGATGTTCACACACAGATGTCATGTCACCTTCCTTTTGATTGTCATTGATGAAAAATGGAGCGGTTGGGAGAAAAGTCCCAGAGAGTCGCACCGTGGCTAAGCTGTGTGTCTCACCTGCCAGGTAAAGTGGAGTTAGGGATGCAGCTCCTAGTGGTGCCTTAACAAATGTGTCTGCTCTTCCCACCTTTTGGTGAATCTTTTGCGGAAACAGAGAAGACTGCCTCTGCCTTGCAATGCAAATGCTTGCAAAAGAAACCAGTTGTTTTTTTCTGACAAGTGTCAGAAGGAGGCACATAAGAAATGTGGAGACAAGGAAAAGGTCATCGTAACTCAACTTGCATCCATGGCTCTTGAGGCCAGAACGCAGAGCACTAAGCACTGTATGACCACAGCAAAATCTAAACTTTACACCTTATTACACTAGGCAGTAGTTAGGTCAAGCAATTTTCTCATCCTACTGGATGCTACCCTCCTTAATACATAGAATTCCCCCTAAAACCTGGATTACTGTCCTCAGATGACCTTCATTTTCTCAGGATTCCTGCTGCTTCCAGCATAGGTGGGAGAGGAGAAAGGCAAAAACATGATGCCACAGTCTCCTATTTTATATCCTTAGTTCAAGTGTCTAGAAGACACTTGCCCAGACGTGTCCGGGTGGGCTCTGCTGAGTCACTAGGTTGGGGAATCCTCCTGGTGTGGTCTTGTGCAACTGAGTCATAGACTTGAGCGGTCCCCACAGTGTTGTGTTTGGGCATCTGTCACTGAATTGGAAATCCCTTAATTACAATTCCTCTGCTGATTCATGGCTGTTGAACACCCTCCTCGGCAGGGGTCACTAGCAAAATTATAGCCTATTTCAGTAACAACCAGACAGCAAAAAGCATAACTTCACACACCCTCATGCTATACATATTTGGACAGAATAACCGATTTCAGCAGATCATGACTTTTCATATGATAACTTACATGGAATGGTTTGTAGGACATATCACAGCCATATATGACTGATGACTATGTGAGCTACAGGGAGCTATTTTGAAGTACATCATGTCACAAAAGCCTCTAGAGACTGGCCTTTGGGGAGAGCTGGCTGAAGAGCCTTCTGAGTAACTGAGAGATCCAGGCTTGGCCCTGCCAGTTTGTGCTTGCGAACTAAACTTGTCCGTTGGGCTCCCTTTTTTGTGTCTCTTTCACAGAAACAGAGCAGAAGTTCTTGGCCAATCCTTGAAAGTGCTTGTTCAAGACACAGGGAGCCTCTGTGCTGGGGCAGGGATAGGGCTGAAGGAGGTGGTCGGGGGTGGAGGTGCTTACCTCGGGCAGCACAGCTCCCAAAGTGACTGGCACACACTCCCCTCCGGCAGTGGCTCCTAGGCAGTGGGATACGGGGGCGGGTCAGCTGTGGCGTTTGCACTCAGGGCTGCAGGGATATGTCGGCCACTTCCAGGAGCAGTGTGGCAGGGAGGGAGGGGGCAGAGTGGGCAGGGAGCCGCCTTAGCGCTGCTGGCACATCTCCGAGTGTCACTTGGGGAGGCATCAGGTCTCTGTGGGCTGCCTGGGGCAGGGGCAGTGGCCGACGGGGCTCGGGCCACCCCTTTGCCTCCTCTCTCCAGGCTCCCAGCCCATCTTGCCGGCCCACAGGGATTTTAGGGTGCAGCAGCGCAGAGAGCAGGAAGGGCGAACCACAGCGGCTGCCTCCCCCACATGCAGGAAAATGGCTTGACCTGCTGGCCCCACGGACTAAGGCACCAGGCTTCCAGCTTGCCCCATTCGACCCAATGGGTTGATCTTGTGGCCAGAATTATTTGCAGTCGGGATTTCCCCCAACAGTGCCCCACAGGGGTCCAGGGTCAGCTCCAGCACAGGCCACGCAGGAAGGCTTAATGCTCGAGCTGCAGCACATGCTGGGCAGGCTCTAGGCCGGGCTCCCCATGGCAGGAGAGAAGAAGATGACTGGGGCCCCTGCAGGGGCAGGCTGGGGCTTCCTGGATCCCATTTGCTCACAGCCAGCGCCCTGCCCCCACTCCCATGTCATCAATGGCGCCCCCAGGTCAGCCAGAATGGAGCAGCGGTTTTCACTCCACCAAGTCCACTTACGGCTTACAGGCAACTCCCAAACCACCCACAGCCCACCATGTCGGCCAGAAAGGAGCCCACTCAGCCTCGCCATTGCTGCTTTTCCGTCCCCCCAGAACCCCGCTTCTCCTGGGCTGCAAGGAGCCATCCCTGGGAAGCCAAGAGGCAGGCACAGGATTCTGCCTCCCAGCAGCCAACCGCACCTCCCCCGGCTTTGCAGAACGAATGGTGACGCTCTACTAACCCCACTTAGCCGCACTGAGGCACTTAGCTTCTGCCCTGCCTTCCTCAGCTCGACTTTCCTCTTTTCCCCCATTCCTGCCTCACTTCCTCCTTTGGCAAGTCACGCAGAGGAGGCCAGCAGGAAGAGCCGGCCTCCACCGGCCAACCTCCCAGGGCAGAGGAGGCCAAGCCACAAGTCTCCAAAAGGTAACACGCCTAACTCCGAGGTGCTTTCTCCACTGCTGTCAGCACCCTCTCTCATGTGGGGGTTGGAGTTATCCCAGGGACAGGCCAATAGGAGAAGGAGGAGGCCTTCCTGATCAGCAAGGGGATCTGGGAAAAGGAAGCCAGCATGTTTCTGCCTGGTTTTGGACCAAGGACCTTTTGCGTGTTAGGCAATCATGATAACCACTACACTACAGAAACTCCATCTGCTTGGCTGTTGCTCACCCTGGCACAGACCGATGGACAAACCTGGAGAAAGTGGTGACAGCCCTTCAATAGGTCAGCTGGCAGAGCAGAGGACTGGAGCCGGCACTCAGGAAGTCGTCCTTACGTCGCCCTTGTGACTCCAGCTTGAGGGAGAGCTTCTTTTTCTTCCCCTTGCTGACAAAGAGCAAGAGAAGAATGAAAGGTCAGGGGGGCCAACTCGGTGCAGAAGCCCATGCTGTCTTTTCCTGCTGCATAGCCTGAAATGAGGGACTCGTGGCAGTTAAAGGCACTGCTGCACTTTCAGAAAACTTCCCACCCGTGCACAAAGGGGGATAGAAGAGCCTGTTAGTCTAGCACGCTCCCAACTGAACTACTTCAGCAGCTGCTCGGTTTCTTTTTGGCCTCCTGCTTTTCTGTCTGGGATGTTGTTGTCAGCTGTGGCACAGAAAAAGGACGTCACTGTGAATGGCCCATTGCGAGCGGCCCATGAAGACAAGATTCACTTTTGCCTTCCTTGCTCGGCTTTACTCGCTTCCTCGCCCTATTCCTGCCTTAGTTCCTGGGTTTCCTGAAGGTGACGGGGGGCCAGCAGTACCAGGAGGAAGTTGGGCAGCTAGACCCTGGTGGCAAAAGTGCTGCCGCCACTTGCCACCCCACTCTCTTCTCCCAGCGTCACATATTGGCCACCAGGGACTTGGGGCCCAGCAGCGCAATGGAAGGCAGTGGACAAAGCCACCCTCACCTTGAAGCTCCGGCTCGTTTAACCACATCTTCAATCGCTGATGGCCAATGAGAGACAGACATCGCTTGCTATTTTAGCATTTGGAAATGCCATTGGTCAGTCAGTGGATCTCTGTAATGCTGTTACAGAACAAATGAACATAGAATCTATGTGACATTCTATACCTTTGGGGGAGCGGCTGTAACCCCCATAATCCTCATTTTCATGTCTTCATGATCTTACATAGAGAGCATGACTTGTAAGGTATCAGGGAAAGGATATGATCGGCTGAAAGTCATTCCTCTCCCCATAGATGTAGACCATTCGTGCATATGAAGTTATGAGAATTGTGCAGTGTGGTTGTCACTGTGCTGCAAGGTGGGGGAGTCAGCCAAATATTAGCTCCCCAGTGGCAACAGCAAGGAAAGTAACCAACACCCGGACAGGGTGTCAAACAACCCATCGACAGCCATTGTCCAGCAAGGGAGCTACAATGCAATGACTCACCTGCATGAGGACACCCCAGGGGAATTGCTCAGACTTGCTTGGAGAGACGCAGTGATGCTCACCTGACTCTGAAGGGGGGACGGGGGGCAAAGCCATGAGGGAGGAAAGGACATGATAAAAGGAGAGACATTTGCCAGGCTTTATCTCTCTCTGCCACCTGCGTCTACAGACACCCCCACACCAAGCAACGGAAGCGCTGATGAAAGGGGAGAGCCTGGCTGAGAAGCCACCAGCCAGCCTGTGGTGAGAAGCATCTGAGTTTGTAAGGGTACTGAAAGGGTTAAGTTCAGCTTAGAATTAAAAGCAATGAGGAGCCCGGTGGCATCTTAAGGACTAACAGATTTATTTGGGCATAAGCGTTCGTGGGTAAAAAGCCCACTTCTTCAGATGCATGGAGTGAAAATTGCAGATAGAGGCATAAATATAGATTGGAACATGAAGTGACGGGAGTTACCGTACAAGGGGAGAACCAGTGTTGAAGGCTAATTCAGTCAGGGTGGATGTGGTCCTCTCCCCATAATTGATGGGGAGGTGTCAATACCAAGAGAGGGAAAATTGCTTTTGTCGTGAGCCAGCTACTCCCAGTCCTTATTCAAGCTCAAATTAATGGTGTTAAGTTTGCAAATCAATTGTAACTCTGCAATTTCTCTTTGAAGTCTGATTTTGAAGGTTTTTTGAATGGCTACTTTGAATTAGTGGGTGTGAATGTGTAAAGGTGGTATTGACTATACAAGTCCCATATGATCTCGTGATCTGGATTCCTGGTTTTCACCCAGGCGGCCTGGGTTCAGTTCCCAGTGTGGGAACAACGCAGAGCTTTTCCTCAGAGGGGAGGCAGGAAATAGAAGGAATGGGAAGGGATCCTGCCAGCAGGGGAGTTGGACAGTGTTGGGAGGGGACCCCAGAAGTGGGGGTGGGGCAGTGGTCTGCGGGGAGATGAGGGAAGGATCTCAGCTCTGTGGGAAGTTGACATTCTGGAGAGCACAGGCCTGGCATGGGGGGTGGGAAGACTGAGTGTGTCCCTCTAAACTCACCACCAGCAGGCTTGGAAGAATTACGTATTTGTTGGTAAATGTCAATTTCTGTGTAAACGCAGAACCCAATGGCAAAATCTTTCCATTGATAATCATCAAAACTAACAGATGGGCAAAGTAAGAAACATGTTGCTTGAGAACTTATCCTATTCCAATCCTCTAGGGTTTCCTTTTGCCTTAGGCACCACCACGTGGGCATTTCATATCCCTCCTCATTTTCACACAGACACACAATTTCCTTTGCACAGATCCATGAACAGCAAAACCTCCCTGTGTCTATTATCTGAGCCAGGGCATTCGATTCCATTGAAACCTTTTCTCCTGCAATGGCAATGGTCAGACAGAGAGGATGCGTCTACCTTCCCCCTGGCAGTGAGATATTCACTCTCCTCTTCATGCTGCTGTTGTTATTCCATGAGTTATCAAGGATGGAATAAAAAGCTGAGTTTACTCCAGGGTGAAGAAAGAAAGGAGCCACCAATGCCCTCAAAAATCTCAATGCCCAGAGAAAACCTGCCTCTGTTATTGGACTCCCAGAGGTGCTGGTAATACAGTGGGAAAAGGGACTGTCTGAATTGCCAAGGCAGGGAATGAACAATCTACAGCAACATCATTAACCACAAACACACTCTAGCCATGCTCCAGCCAGTAGAGAAATGGGCAGGAATTCTTGCTGTTCAGCCATGGCCACACGTACAGAGCTGCACAGCAGTGAGTGTGCTGGGGAAGCTGGTCTGAGCAAACAATTTGTAATGACCCTTCAGTGAGAACAGAACCAGAGTGTAGAAAGGCCCCTCTGTTAACTGGTTGTGGCTGAGGCCTTAAGTAGCTGGGCTAGAAAACCATGGGTGTCTTTCTGTGAAGGTTTGATCCTTGCCAGCTAGGCAAGGCTGGTGTGTGGTGTCTCCATGGCTGTACTTCCAGGGTCTGCTGACAACAGTGCCATAGGGAGCCAAGCTCTGTGCCAGGGTTTCTCAAACGTCCTTTCACTGCAACCTCCTTCTGCCAAAATAACTTAATACGTAGCCCTGGAAAGAGGGACCAAGCCCCTCCACTCGGGGTGGGGGGGAGTGCTAAAGACTGAGCCCAAGTGGAGGGAGGGCAAAACCAAAGCCTGAGGGATTCAGCCCTGGGTGGGGGGGCTCAGACTTTTGGCTTCAGCTCCAGGACCCAACAAGTCTAATGCCAGCCCTGGTGACCCCATTAAAACAGGGTCATGACCCACTTTGCGATCCTGACCCACAGCTTGAGAACCACTGCTCCATGCTGCAGGGGGAGAGTTTTCTTGTTGGTGTAGTCAATCCACTTTCCCAGGAGGTGGCAGCTCTGTCATGGGGAGAAGCTATAGCAGTGGGTGTGCAAGCTGTGGTGTTTACCACATTTAAGAAGTTTAATCAAACCCCATTTTTAAAACCACCTGTGGTCTGGGAATGGCAAAGGAGCTCGATGAAGCAGGGTCTGTCCTTCAAAGTCCTGGAGATCACGATTCCGTATTCCTTTTGTAATGGGGGTACAGCTCAGTGGTAGAGTGTTTGATTGCAGATCAAGTGGTCCTTTGTTCAAACCCAGGTGCCCTCTTAAAAAAAAGAAAAAAAAATTCATTTCCATTCTCCATTATGTTCAGGAGCAAGCTACCAAGGAAAGTGGTGGATTCTCCATCTCCTGATGTCATTTAATGAAGACTAGATGCCTTTCTGGAATGTGTTTGCCTCAAAAGTAGCTCTTGTGTCCTACAGGAGGCCTGTGATATGCAGGGGGTCAGATAAGATGCTCTGATGGTCTCTTCTGGCCATAAAGTCGACTCATTTCTGAAAAACTGAGTGTAGCATTGGGAGCAGCGTCTGATGTTTCCCTGTCTAGCCGGCTTGCTGCCTAGAACGAACGCTCCTTGAGTGGGGTGATCCACAGGGAGTAGCTCAAACCTCCAAAGTGCCTGGCCAGGGGCAGGACATTGGCACAGCAAGGGAGGGGTGTGGCAGTGACATCACAAAGGCCTTTTGCAGGACCTCAGCCTATTGGTCAGAGGTGGTGACCTCACAGAGAGATGCTGACATCAGCCAGGCAGGACAGGGGCGAGGGGACAGGGAAACCTCAGAGACCCCTGTGGCTTTGCTTCAGCAAGTCTCCTTCTCCAGGTCTCTCTCTGAGGACTGAGAGAGTATTCGGGTTCACGGACGTGAGCGCCAGGAGGAACCTCTTTCGAGTTTTCTCCTTCCCTCTAAGTGATTTTACTAGAAAACAGCCATCCCTGTTTAGAAGGTAAGAGCCTCCTTGAGGTTTGAAACCTGTTCAGTCTGATCCATGGGGGTGACAGTTGAATTCTAGGCATGGAAAACACGAGCTTAAGGAGGCAGAACTTTATTCCACACCTGGAATTTTGTCCCTTAGAATCACTGGGGACATTGGGGTTTGTTCTTTTTGCTTCCCCTCTTCCTCCCTCCTCTTTTTCTCTTGCTTCCTTTGTCCTTTTACCTGTTCCCCTCCCAACACCAGGAGGGTGTGTGTGTGTGTGTGTGTGTGTGTGTGTGTGTGTGTGTGTGTGTGTGTGTGTGTGTGTGTGTGTGTGTGTGTGTGTGTGTGTGTGTGTGTGTGTGTGTGTGTGTGTGTGTGTTGCGGGGGAGGGCTCTGCAGCTCCCACTGTGGGAGGTCTACCCAAAAATATGGGGCTGAAATAGTGCTCGGGCAGTGATCCCATCAGTGACCTGGGCCATCCTTTGGGCTCGCTGGTGAGAACCCTCAGCCTCCTGTCCTCAGTCTCTACCCTGATTGGCTGAGCAGGGGGTTATTGACAGGGATGAGACTCAGGTCCTTGGTGTTCTCTTTTAAGAGCAAGGAAATAAGTCAGAACCAGTTCTATGTTTGATGAATTTTGCTGCTTCTCTGCATTAATGGTCTCTGAGGAGAACTGCAATGTTAGAGAGAATCGTGAACTGCTCAAATACTTGCTGAATAATTACTGTCACTGTTGTTGGTCTGGAGCTCATCTGAGAGCACTTTATTCAGGTCATTCACTGTCTGAAATTCAAGATCCGATGGTAAGTTTGAAAATCAGGGCTCTTGGGTTCTATTCCCAACTCCGCCACTGGCTGGGTGTGTGACCTAAGACAAGTCAATTCTCCTTTCTCAGCCTTAGCTTCTCACTCTTTCAAGTAGGGATAATAATGATCCGCTCATACCTACCTCACGGTGCGTGGAGGCAGGGTCGGCTCTAGGTTTTTTGCCGTTTCAAGCAAAAAAAAAATGTTGGCTGCCCCCACCCTCAGCCCTGGGGTCCCCCGCCAGAGGAGCCTGCTAACTGAGCCCTGGGCTTCCCCCCATCCCCACAGCCCCCTGCCACCCCAGCCCTGGGCTCTCCCACCCCCCCCCACCGACACCCTGTGCCAACAACATAGGTTTGTTCTCCCCAGTCCGCCCAGGCTGAGCTGCTCCCGTTTATACTCCGTCTCCAGTCAGCGCATGCCCAGAGAGGGTGAGGGGGTGTGGCCTCTTCAGCCCACATGGCGCAGTTACCCCTAGCAGTGCCAGGTCAGGGTGGATGCACCTCATCACAGACAGCATTTCCCAAATGTTGGGATTAGCTAGGAGATCTCTTCAGAAGTAACCTCCTGTAGGGACTGGGTCACAAATACCTTGGGAACCAAATACCTGGGCGTTTTCCTAGTTCCGAATCACTTGCTGTGGAATTCTATCCCTGGATCATCTGAGACAATATTGACTTAAACAACTGAACTACCCTGTGCACTTACTTCGGTCAGTTGCACCCATTTGGGGTCTGCTGCTGTTCACCTTTTCAGAGTGGAGATTTAAATATACGACTGTTTCTTTGATAATATGTCCAACAGCTTGGAGTATTCTCTCCTGTTGACTGAACTGCATTTGAATTTTCTCCATGTCATCATGCAGGAATAGGGAGAAAAACAAACCTGAAGTAAAAAAATGGTAATTTGTCTGAAATTTCCCAAAAAATCTGAGCTACATTCTGTCAAACAAAACTAACATGCAGTTATATGACCAAGGAGCCTTCATGAAAGATAGAAAACCCATATCACAGAGAGGTAGAAGACACTTTCATTTTAATTTAAAAGTGAAATTCCAGACTAGGTTACATCTGATGTCTCAGAATCAGGATGAGAGATTCTCCCATGATCCACTGAAACCTGCTTCACCCTGCGCTTTCTCATGCATCCGACGAAGTGGGTATTCACCCACGAAAGCTCATGCTCCAAAAGTCTGATAGTCTATAAGGTGCCACAGGATTCTTTGCTGCTTTTACAGATCCAGACTAACACGGCTCCCCCTCTGATACCTCTCTCATTAGTGTTATTTACAGGAGTTTTAGCACCTTCATAATGGGAGAAAAAACAGCCGACCTTCCCAGAAGCGGCTTTGCCATTGAGGGAAAAGGGGATTTGAATGGTGCTTGGGATCCATTTGAAATCCCCTTCCAAGTCTGACACTTTCATCTCCTGCCAGACTGACTCTGATTTAGGATCAAAGACGTGTACAAGCACCATTCCCAAGCATGGACAGCCAAGAACATGACCCCACCAGACACGTTGGGAAGCGAAGGAATACGAAGGGGTGAACTGTGCATGGCTCAGGCACAAGGTAACAGTTCTGGGGTGATGGGGAAGGATGGAATGTCTGAGTCGCCCCATCTCCTTCCAGTGTCACAGAGCCTAAAATGACCCTTATTTCCCTGACACTGCTCCAGCTCTTCATCATATTTAAATATATTTTAAATGAGAAAAAAAGTCAACAAAATAACTGCTGTTCTGCACAATCCAGGGTAATGTGAGAACAACTGGGAATGAGGAAATCTCTCCTCAAAGAGGAACTTGACGTCTCTAACAGTAACTTTGCACTGGCAGGAGGAGTATAAATGTGAATCTCCAGGTTTGTTTAGACAAGGAAATGTGACGGTGATTAGGTCAGATCAGGAGGAAATGTGCTAGATAACCCCACTGACTATCCATAGCCCATGTCTTTACTGCAAGAATAGCTGTCTTATTACATCAGGAAAATGAACTCAAGCTAGCTAACTCCATGGCAACCACAGTGATGAGACCCAGGTAGATTTTATCTCAACGTAGCTGGTTGAAGACACCCCCCATCTCCCCCACCTGGGGTGATGACATTCCTGGTAGAAAGGACACTCGCTCCCATGACTCGCAGGACAATGGAGTTGATACAAAGGACCACAGGATCCACCCCAAAGACGGGCGAGCTTCAAAAGTGGGCAACTCGTGTGTGGGAGCTGAGGGACTACAGTGTGCAAAAGATGCAAACAGCCTTAACACTCACTACCTGGGAACTGTCAAAAGAATTAAAGAAAAAAATCTCCTGACAGCTCTAGAGAAGGTTTTTATGAAGTTTGTCTCCTTTATGGATTCTCTGATGTTTAGAAAGGCCTGAGCTATGAGTGAAGCTTTTCCCGCACTCGCAGCATTCATATGGTCTCTCTCCGGTGTGGACTCTGTAATGTGTAACAAGGGTTGAGCTCCGAGAGAAGCTGTTCCCGCACTCACTGCATTCATAGGGTTTCTCTCCTGTGTGGACTCTCTGGTGAGAGATAAGAGAGAAGAGGTGAGTGAAACTTTTCCCGCACTCACTGCATGCATAGGGTCTCTCTCCTGTGTGGACTCTCTGGTGAGAGATAAGAGAGAAGAGGTGAGTGAAACTTTTCCCGCACTCACTGCATTCATAGGGTCTCTCTCCTGTGTGGATCCTCTGATGCATAGTAAGGTGTGAGCTTTGAGAGAAGCTTTTTCCACACTCGCAACACTCATAGGGTCTCTCTCCTGTGTGGACTCTCTGGTGAGAGATAAGGGAGGAGAATTGACTGAAACTTTTCCCGCACTCACGGCATTCATAGGGTCTCTCTCCTGTGTGGATCCTCTGATGCGTAGTAAGGTTTGAGCTCCGAGAGAAGCTTTTTCCACACTCGCAACATTCGTAGGGTTCCTCTCCCGTGAGCGTTGTCTGATGAGAGATAAGGGCTGATCTCTGAGTGAAGCTTTTCCCGCACTTGCAGCATTCGTAGGGTCGCTCTTCTGTGTGGATTCTCTGATGAGAGATAAGGGCTGATCTCTGAGTGAAGCTTTTCCCGCACTTGCAGCATTCGTAGGGTCGCTCTTCTGTGTGGATTCTCTGATGAGAGATGAGGGCTGATCTCTGAGTGAAGCTTTTCCCGCACTCACAGCATTCATAGGGTCTTTCTCCTCTGTGTATTCGCTGATGCCTACTAAGGGCTGAGGTACGATTGAAGCTTTTCCCACACTCACAGCATTCGTAGGGTCTCTCTTTCGTGTGGATTATCTCATGTCGAATAAGGGCTGAGCGGTAATGGAAGTTTTTCCCACACTCACTACACGTAGTCTCTCGCTTTTCCGTGAGGATTTTCTCCTGGGACGTAGTTTCCTTGAGGTCCCTGTGAGTTCCCTGACAATTAATGGGTTCATCCACTCTCTCCTCTGAGTGGTTTCCCTGCTCTCTCTCTGGTCTGTGGTAATTTTTACCAGCTTTTCCCTGCTCATGGGGGCTGGACACACTCCCTTTGGCTCTTCGCAGTAATTCCCCATGCGCTTCGGCGAGCTCAGCATCTTCCTGGTGAGGATTCTGCTCCTCGCTCTCCCTCACCACCCCATCACCTGCTAGAAGAGAGGAGAAATCTCAGAATTGGGGATGGAGAGGCAGAGAACAAACCCAAGTAAGTGCTGGAGAGACAGAAAATAAAAATCAGGGACTGAACTCCCCCTAACTCTTCCCCACAGGGGACAGTGGAGGGGATCAATTCTGCTCCCAACCCAGGACCGGCCTTTAGGGGGGGGCGTACGGGTGCCCCACCCAAGGGGGTGCCGGGCGCAGGGTTTGGATTCCCACCTGACCTGCTGCTGAGAGGCTTGCTGGGCTGATGAAAGCGGCACAGGGAGCAGATAAGCAGCAGCGTGGGGGAGTGGGAGAGACCTGAGCTGCAGGGGGCAGCTGGATGACCAGTGTCAGAGTCAGGTGACTGCTCCGGAGCAGAGGGGCCCCTCCTCGGCCCTGCTCCATGTGTGCAGCTGCTGCTGTTCCTGTCCCCCCAACCCCCCACCCTCCCTTCACCCCGGGAATCGCCCCGTCCACCCCCGACTGGCAGCATCCTCCTGACTGCTCTGCAGGGGGGAGGTGCTGATTGATGGCGGGATGATCCCCTCCCCCACACCCGGATACCCGATTTCCACTGAGCTGGGGTGACGGGACAGGGGGAATCTGCGTGTGCTGCTGCATCTCTGGGGCCAGAGCTGCCGGCAGCTGCTTGTGTCTGAACAAGCCTAGTTCAGGCTCCTGACCCTGAGAACTTTCTTAAGGAGACAGCGCGCTCACTCACTCAGGCACATACTCCCTTCACACACACACACACACACACACACACACACACACACACCCCAGGGCTCCCTGCATCCAGGTCACTTCCCCACCTGGGCGGTGCTGAGACATCAGGAGCAGCTGCTCTCCTGCCCTCCCCTTACACAGCCTGCAGGGAAAGTGACCTGGGAGCAGGAAGCCCCGACGTCGCTCCTTGCTCCCCTCTCCCAGCCCCCCAGGGCTGTGTGGGGCGGGGGAGCAGCAGTCCAGTGGGGGAGCGAGCAGCAATGCCAGCTGCTTTGTGCATCCAGGTCAGGTTCCCCACTTGGGTGCAGGGGGGGATGCCGGGGTTAGAGGCAAAGGGGGCACAGTGCAGGGGTTGGGGGCACAGGAGAGTGGTGCAGGGGGTAGCAGTGAAGGGCTGCATAGAACCATAAAATATCAGGGTTGGAAGGGACCTCAGGATGTATCTAGTCCACCCTCCTGCTCAAAGTAGGACTAATTCCCAACTAAATCATCCCAGCCAGGGCTTTGTCAAGCCGGGCCTTAAAAACCTCTAAGGAAGGAGACTCCACCTCCCTAGGGAACCCATTCCAGTGCTTCACCATCCTCCTAGTGAAATAGTTTTTCCTAGTATCCAACCTAGTCCTCCCCCACGGCAACTTGAGGTCATTACTCCTTGTTCTGTCATCTGCTACCACTGAGAACAGTCTAGATCCATCCTCTTTGGAACCCTCCTTCAGCAGTTGAAAGCAGCGATCAAATCCCACCCTCAGTCTTCTCTTCTGCAGACTAAACAATCCCAGTTCCCTCAGCCTCTCCTCATAAGTCATGTGCTCCAGCCCACTAATCATTTTTTGTTGCCTTCTGCTGGACTCTTTCCAATTTTTCCACATCCTTCTTGTAGTGTGGGGCCCAAAACTGGACACAGTACTCCAGATGAGGCCTCACCAATGTCGAATAGAGGGGAACGATCACATCTCTCAATCTGCTGGCAATGCCCCTATTTATACAGCCCAAAATGCCGTTAGCCTTCTTGGCAACAAGGGCACACTGTTGACTCATAGCCAGCTTCTCATCCACTGTAACCCCTAGGTCCTTTTCTGCAGAACTGCTTCCTAGCCATTCGGTCCCTAGTCTGTAACAGTGAATGGGATTCTTCTGTCCTAAGTGCTGGACTCTGCACTTGTCCTTGTTGAACCTCATCAGGTTTCTTTTGGCCCAATCCTCTAATTTGTCTAGGTCCCTCTGTATCCTATCCCTACCCTCCAGTGTATCAACCACTCCTCCCAGTTTAGCGTCATCTGCAAACTTGCTGAGAGTTCAGTCCACGCCATCCTCCAGACCATTAATGATTGCGGCACAGGAGTGGAGTGCAAGGGCTGGGGTGAAGGGGGCACAGTGCAGGGGTTAGGGGCTCAGGAGGGGGCAGGTGTTGGGGTGAATGAGGGGGGCAGAGGTTAGGATTGAAGGGGTTGTAGGGATTAGGGGTGCAGGAGGGGGAGCAGGCATTTGGGGCAAAGGGACACAGTGCAGAGATTGGGGGGAAGGGAACGTGGGTTGCCTAGGGAGCCCATGGGAGCCAGGGGCACCAAAATGCAAGTTTGCCCCGGGTGCCATTTCCCCACGCCCGGCCCTGCCCACATCCCATCCAAACACTCAGAAGGAAGGGAGGGAGCTCCAGCCAAGGTGTCAATCATCATCTGTAGGAAGCCAGGAGTGAGATCTGCTGGGGACTGTCCTGAGCTCACAGAGTCTGTGTGGGGAATCCCAGCGGGTTCTCTCAGGCACTTACAGTTTCTGGGTTGGTTTAATGTTTCCTCACCTGTGCAGGGACTTCCCAGGATCTCGCTTTCCACTGAACAAGGGAGATCCAGGACCCACGGCTCTTCCCCTCCTTCCAGCTGGAAGATCACAGAGGGTTGGGAAACTGGAAACCCTGCTCAAGGGAAAGAAAACAAAGGAGATCAGGGGAATTCATAGGCCATCTATCATCATAAAAAACATTCTATTAGTTTAACCCCAGTCCATTTTAAACAATAAAATCGCAGGGCCAGCTCCCCAGGTGCTCAAAGGTGCAGAACACTCTACTTAGGAGGGATTTAACTATCCCCATCTTTGCTGGGAACACACACAGCCAGACACTCATTATCAAAGAGGCTCCTAAAAAACAGAGACTGGAACTGCATTTCCCAGAAAGTGAAGACTCCAGACAGAGGGCAAGTCTCCCTGGCACTGCTTCTTGCTGACAGACAGGTCCAGAGCCAAAGAGAGAGTCCAGGGGAAGCTGGGAACAGGAAGCATGGGCTGGGGGGTTCAGTGGAGTAAGGACTAGGAAGGGCAGGGATATCACTGAAGGCAGGATCTCAGCAGCATTAGATGTCAGGAAAGCACATCCTGCGGCATTAGGGAACCTAGCGAGTCAGGTATAAAGGGAGGGAGCATAAAAAACACTGTGTGTGGAGAAAGCTGGCAAATTAGATGGTGTAGTTCAAGAGCCACAGACCAATTCTTCTGCCAAAGGAGAATGTGAAAAATAAGAATCAGGCCATGTGACTTCAGGAGGGACAAATTTGAAGATCCAAAGAACATGCAGAGAAGAGAGACGGCGGCTCTTGCAGGTGGGGATGGAAAAGGAAGAGTCTCCGCGGTTCATGGAGCCAATTAGTTCGTTTTATCATTCATTGATCATTGTTATGGTGATCTCATATGTTATTTCAGATGTAGTCACTGTGTACGCAATAGATTTAAGTTGTAGGCATAGACAGAAGTAAGACAGGTAGAGCCCTGCATGGATACAAAATTTATATCCGCATCCGATCTGCGATCTGCAAAAATGGCCCATGGATATCTGCAGATTTTCAGGGTTCTAGGAACAAAATTTGTACCTGCAGCCGATCCACAAAAGAGGTCCGAATTCTCCACCAGGAGACATGATCAAAGCAAAGGGCTAAGGCAATGAATCCTAAAATCTTCTAATATAGGCTGGAAGGGACCTCAAGAAGTCATCTACTCCATTCCCATCGCCCTGCGGCAGGATCAGGTGTAAATATGCCAGAAGTTTGTCTGACCTGTTCTTAAAACCCTCCTGGGACAAGAATTCCACAACCTCTCTTTGTAATCCATTCCAGCACTTCCCTATCCTTATCGCTGGAAAGGTTTTTGTATTACGCACCCTCAACCTCCCTTGCAGCAGATCAAGCCAATTACTTCTCCTCCTACCTTCAGTGGATGTGACGAACAGTTAATCACTGCTCTCTTATAACAACCCTTGACATATTTGAAGACTGTTCTCAGTTCCCCACTCACTCTTTTCTCAAAATTAAACATGCTCAGTTCTTTCAACCTTCCCTCATAAGTCATGTTTGAGGACCAGGTGGTCGCTTTTTCCTTCTGAATGGAGATGCGCAAGGTGAGGTCAGAGAAAAGGATGTTGGAGTAACTGAGACAGGAGAGGATGACTAAGAGCTGTAGCTGTGCGGATGGATATGAAAGGCCAATTGTTAAGGATGTTACGCAAAGAGAAAATGCAAGATGTAGGCACAGCCTGGATAGGAGGCCCCAGAGGGAGCTCCGTAACAAAGGTATTGCACAGTTATGGGCCTGAGTGACAGGCAGCACAATGGTGCTGTCTGCAGCGGTAGAGAAAGAAGGTGGGGGGAGGGCTTGGGGGGAATATTAAGAGCTTTGCTTCAGCTGTTGATCGTTAGCTGATGGCTGGACATCAGTGAGGAGATGAGAGCGAGAGAGAGGGGCTGAGATTTCAGTTGTGACAGAAGGAGACAGGCCAGGAGCAGAGAGATGGTAGCTGAATGTGTGTGTGCTGATGAGATTACCCAGAAATAAGGTGCAGAGGAAGAAAAGAAGAGGCCCAAGGACAGAGCCCCGTGGAACCCAAACAGAAGGCTGGAACGGGGGTCAGCCGGCTCATTCTAAAGACACTCTAATGCAGTGACTGGAGGAGGAGGAGGATGTGACTCATCATGGACCTCTTGATGCCACCCGGTAGAGGGCACAGGGTGCCTAATGTTTTACTAGGATCCCACAGACCAGGTACACGCATATTCGTTCACCCAAAGGTGTCAGGTGTCTGTCGAGGAACTAGTTAGGTAGGTCTTAGGTAGCTCTTAAAAGCTTTGACAGTCCAGCTCTATTGTTCAAGGCTGTGAAAAAGTGCCCACACGCATGCGCGCACACGCACCCCATCCAACATGGCTCTGCTGGCCAAAGCTCAATTACAGACACAGCTATAGCGGCAAAAGCATCCATTTTTTAGTGTGGGTAGTCTCTGGCATGTCGGGGTGATGCTGAAACAGGGCAGAGCAGAGGTGGCATTGGGGGAGTGGCAAGAACCTTAACTCTGCATTTCTCCTTCTAAAAACCGAGGGGACAGGAACCCTTACCCAGCGAGGTCACATTCTCACAGTTCTCCTGCATGACATCCCAGTAGAGGGCTCTCTGAGCGGGGTCCAGCGGAGCCCATTCCTCCCTGGTGAAATACACAGCCACCTCCTCGAAGGTCACCGGCCCCTGAAAGAGCAAGAGCCCAACACTCAGTACCTGCTGCCCCACTCACAGCCCCACTATTCGTGGAGGAAAGGAGCCAATCAAATGGAAGCTCAGAGAGTCAGCAGAGTCCTATCCCCACACTGCTGAGAGCAGCCAGGAGACATCTGGGTGAGGGGACGAAGTGAGAGCCCCTTGTCTCTCCCAGCAGATCCACCACAGACCTACTAGCCAGAGGCTGATACAGGAGATGGAGCCCCCAGTAGGGTCCAGGCACAACCCCATGGCAGGGAACCCTAACACCCTCCCCACTGCCAGCAGCTGGATGTGAGGGGCCGGGACATCTTCCCTACACCTCCCTGCTGGGTGCCCCCTTTCCATGTCACACCAGCCCCTGGCTAGCAGGCTGAGGGATCAGCCCTGGAAACCTGGTCAGTTTTCCCAGCCCTGCCCAGGGAGTTGCTTTGTCTGTTTCCTGTTTCACAAATTAGGGAATTTTCTCCTCCAACACCCAAGTGTTTGTTCCAAGGATCTAGGCCCACGTTAACAAGTCCCAGCAGGTTTGTCACACTCTGTCCCCCTCCCTATCCTCACCCAGGGTATTCCCTGCCCCCTCCAGCCCTAACTCCCCAGAAGATGCCACCTCTTCAGTATTTCCTGCCCCTCCCCCTCCAGCAGGAACCCACCAGCAACCCCCCCAGTAACCCCTACCTGAGCTGGCTCCACTGCAGCCATTTCTCCTCCCTGTCCCATGGGAGGCTGGGATGAGCTGGAGCGAGAGGTGGGCGTCATTCTGCAGCCTGGCAGGGCGAGAAGGGCAGTTGTGGAGGTTTCAGAACAGGCTTCAGTTCATTTCACATCACGATTCCCCCAGGCCCTTTCCCTGCAGACAGAGATTGTAGATTCTGCCAGGCTGGGAACATGCTCAGTCCCCACAGTGCAGCAAAGACCTGGCCCCTGGCCCCTCCTTTCCCCCTTGTGCTCCCCCCAGCAGCAACAACAAACCAAGACATTTTGAAGCCCTCCCAGCAACAGGGTGTGAATCAAACCCTGGACCAGACCAGACCCAAAGGAGCCCCTTTGGGGGGATCCCCCGACACTGCCCCCAGGGCAGCGCACTCCTGCCGCAGGGGGAACAGGGAGAGTCCGGGGCTGGTTCTTCCTCTCTCTGCTCCTCACCTTGGTCACAGGGAAGTGACCCTGGGCAGGGACGCTGCAGTGAGTGTGCTGGGGGGGTCAGAGATCTGGGAACCTGCTCCCACCCTCTAATTTCAACTCACACCCTCTCCCATCCCCTCCTCCCCTTCCCTAGCCCCCTGCCGTGGTCACCGCCCCATTCCTGGGGGCTCTCTCTCTCCGCGGCTGCCTCGCTCCGTCCGTGCACGTTACCAGGCAGGTTGACACTACAGCCGGGAATCGACGCTCTGAAATCGATCTAGCCGTGGTCGATTTAGTGATTCGATTTAGTAAACGTGGCCTAAGCTTGCTACAGTTCAGGGCCTTATATTAAGCTGAGGCTTTGTGAGAGTGGTTATGCTGAAGTCTGGGATTTACCTGAGGTTTGGGTAGGGATTCGGGGTTAAAGGTCTAGGATCCCCCACAGCTCTAGATCCCCAAACCTCTCCTCCCTCCCACTGACCCACGCAGCCCACTTCCTGGGTGCCCTTCCCCCGCACTCCCCTCTCCTTCTTCCCATTACTGGCAGCCGGCATCACCTCCCGGCATCTTGGGAGCTTCTTCTGTTTCCTACTCGTCTCTCACAACCTCCTCCCTCCCTGCTGCCTGCTAGTGTATGGGAGATAAGGAAAAAAAGGTGGCAAAGAAACTTGTTAAACTTGGATGATGAATAAAGTTATTACTACTCAGGTTCTTTAGAGACCCCACAGCTTCTAATAACCCAGGGGACAGGACTCCTTACCCAGCGAGGTCACCGTCTCATAGTTCTCCTGCATGACATCCCTGTAGAGGGCTCTCTGAGTGGGGTCCAGCAGAGCCCCCTCTTCCCTGGTGAAATACACAGCCACCTCCTCGAAGGTCACTGGCCCCTGAAAGAGGAAGAGTCCAACGCTCAGTACCTGCTGCCCCACTCACAAGCCCACTGTTCACAGAACAGCAGCACCAAGGAAATGGAAGCTTTGGGAGGCACATGTTAACAGAGTCCCACCCCACCTTGCTTAGAGCAGCCAGGTGGCATCAGAGGGTAGAAAGAGAGAACATTTGTGTCTCCCAGCTGACAGATGGAGGCAGGGTCTTCACATTTATCACATACCCACTAGCCAGGGCTAGATATAGGAGATGGAGCTGTCCCTGGATCCTGCTGGTGGCTCCCTGGTAGGAATCCCAACACTCTCCAAATAAAATATATGGAAGAAAGGGGAAGTCAATAGTAAAGAATAGAAGTTAGAAGGTCAGAATTGTAGAATATTGGTAAGGGAAGCTATCAGAAATCAATGATCACTTTATGAAAATAAGAAGAAAGTTTAAAAAAAGTATATTAAGTACAAAATTAATCCCTAACAATGATAGTGGTAAATTACTAGATGGAAATGGCAGAATTATCAAAATAATGCAGAAGAGGTAAAAGTGTTCAATAAATATTTCTCTCCTGGATTTGGAGAAAAACAGATGATGTAAGTCATATAAGACGCTGACGACGACGCTCTTTCCATCCCAACAATAACTCACGAGGATGTTGAACGGCAGCTATTACAGTTAGACATATTTAAATAAGCAGGTCCAGATAACTTGTATCCAAGAGTTTTGAAAGACCTGGTGGAGGAGTGTGGAGGACTGTTAATGGTGATTTTAATTAGGACTTGGAACACTGTAGAAATTCCAGAAGCTAATGCTGTGCCAATATTAAAAAGAGTAAAAGAGATGACCCAGCTAATTACAAGAGTGTTAGTCTGATACTGGGCAAGATAATGGAGCAGTGAATATGGATTTAATTAATAAAGAATGAAAGGAGGGTAATATAATTAGTACCAATTAACAAAGGTTGAGAGACAACAGATCCAATCAAACTAACTGGATATCCTTATTGGATGAGATCAAAAGTTTGGTTGCAACTAATAGCATTGATGTAATATACCTAGACTTCTGTAAGGCACATGACTTGGATCAGCACAACATTTTGACTAGAAAACTAGAAAGATACAAAATAAACACAACATACATTAAATAGATTAAAAACTATGAATGTAAATGGGGAGCCATGTTTGAGTAGATTTCTTTCATGGGGGTTCCCACAAGGATTGGTTCTTGGCCCTGTGCTATTTAACATTCTTATCAATGACCTGGAAGAGAATATAAAATCATCACTGATAAAGTTTGCAGTTGCCACAAAGAGCGGGGTTGGTGGTAACTAATGAAGTGTCAGTAGGTTCAGGCTCCAGCACTGGGAGTCTGGGTAGTTTTCACAGCCATGGCTAGAGGGTTATTTCCTGTTCCACAAAGAGGGGAAGCTCCATTCCCAACACCTGTGCCTTGAAATTAGGCCCTGACACTACACCCCACATTCAGCACAGTGGTATGATTATCAAATGATTAGGACATAATTATGATGCATTTTGTGCAAGATGCATCATGTTCAGTGTCATTGAAAAAGTTATGATTTGCTGAATAGGATTGTCCTATTTGTGTGCATGTATCATGTTCGTGTCTAAAGTTATGGATATTGACTCTGTATCTGTATTTCAAATGTGCTTACTCTGGGTAACATCCACAACGAGACTTTCAGGTACAAGAAAGAAGACAGACAGTGTTCATGGCTCATCGACAAAGACAATGGACCGTGGAAGAGCTTAGCCTCCTTGTGAATGTTTCAGCCAGCCTATGAGTCATGGCTACTATGACTCAGCAGGCCATGCGACCAGACCATATGACACTAAACTCCATTTTGGTACCTGTATTTTTCTACAAACTGGACTGGGAACTGAGTTTGGAACAAAGGGTTCCTGCCATATGGAAAAGCTACATAAGGTGGGGTGTGACATCATCTCTTGGTCTCATTCCCCACACAAGAGAACTCCTGGAAACACCTCAGGAACAAAGACTGAACTCGGGGAAGTGTTGGTCCCAGGGTAAAGGGATTTCTAGCTTGTGTATGGAAACTTGGTGGACTGCTTGTATCATCAGTCAGGGTGAGAAATTGCTAATTCAAATTCTATCCAGATAGTATGTTAGGCTTAGTTTGAGTTTTTGGTTATTTGCTAAGTAATCTGCTTTGATCTGTTTGCTAACACTTATCGCTGGGAAATTGGCTGTTGTCTTCTCTCTCTCCTTGAGTGCCTTAGGTAAAGCACTCAGGTAGCTTAGTTGGATGCATGGCGCCACCTGCTGTCGTGCTGGGTGATAACAGGCCCTGGAGAAGCTGGCTGAATCTCCAGCAAAGCAGCGTGAGAAGGGCCAGCCCAGCTTGAGGGTTCAAGGGCACAGCGGTTCCCAGAAGCCCCCCAGACTGCACCCCGGGGTGACAACTCATCACACCCTAGAGTACACAAGTCTCAGCAGGTTTGTCACATCCTTTCCCCTCCCATTCCGCACTCTAGACAGTTCCTGCCTCCCACCCTCCTATACATTTACTGCTCCTCTCCCTCCAAGCAGAACCCACCACCAGCTCCCTGAGAATCCCTTACCTGAGCCAGCTCCATTGCAGCCATTTCCTTCCTGCTGGGAGGACGGGATGATTTGGGGCGAAACGTGGACAATCTGTAGCCTGCCAGGGCGAGAAGGGCAATGTGAGAGAATTCAGACAGGGTTTCTGTCCTTTCCATATGTCGATTCCCCACAGGATTTTTCTCTGGTAATGGACATTCTAGGTTCTGCCACACTGTGAAGGACAGAGTGACCTTATCCCAGTACAGGCCTAGTACCTACCCAGCAGGGTGTAACCCTCTGAGACATGGTGAAACCCTCCCAGTAACAGAGTCTCTGTGTTACACTTATCAGGTTTGTGGACGATAAGCTGGGAGGGGTTGCAAGTGCTTTGGAGGACAGAATTAAAATTCAAAATCATCTGGACAAACTGGAGAAATGGTCTGACATAAATAAGATGAAATTCAATAAGGACAAATCCAAAGTACTCCACTTAGGAAGGAACAATCAGTTGCACACATGCAAGACAGGAAATGACGGCCTAGGAAGAAGCACTGCAGAAACGGATCTGGGAGTCACAGTGGATCACAAGCGAAATATGAGTCAACAATGCTACACTGTTGCAAAAAAAGCAAGTATCATTTTGGGATGTATTAGCAGGAGTATTGTAAGCAAGACACGAGAAGTAATTCTTCCGCTCTACTCCGCACTGATTAGGCCTCAGCTGGAGTAGTGTGTCCAGTTCTGGATGTCACATTTCAGGAAAGATGTGGACAAATTGGAGAAAGTCCAGAGAAGGGCAACAAAAATGATTAAAGGTCTAGAAAACATGACCTATGACGGAAAACTGAAAAAACTGCATTTGTTTAGTCTGGAGAAGAGAAGACTGAGAGGTGATATGATCTACTTTCAAATACATAAAAGGTCACTTCAAGGAGGAGGGAGAAAAATTGTTCTTCCAAACCTCTGCAGACAGGACAAAAAAAAACAACGGGCTTAAATTGCAGCAAGGAAGGTTTAGGTTGGACATTAGGAAAAACTCCCTGTCAGAGTGGTTAAACACTGAAATAAATTGCCTAGGGAGGGACAGGCAACAGACAGAGAGATTGGAAAACAGGTTGGAAAATTTTGAGGGTGTAGTGGAAGGAAGGAGTAAATAAGTATAAGCATGGGGATTTCAAATACCCAGGACAATACTTGAAATGGTGGTTTGAGTTGATAAAAGTGGCTGTTGGGAGACAAGCAAGTGATTTAAGGAAGAAGTGAGATGTTACCTCTGTAGTTGCTGGAGGGAACAGCAGTTGAACTTTGTAAAAGTGCTAAAGAGGAAAGTTCTTGGTGTCTTTGAAATGTTTGTAAATAAATTCAGGCAAAGAAATTATTAGATTGCAATTATTTGGCTATGAACAATTTAGTCGAATTAGCTAAAGAAATGTATACAGTGCTATGTAATTGAAATCCTATTAGGCGTTAAGGGGCCTTATAAGGGTAGGTCTATACTTATCGTCCGGGTCGACGGGTGGCGTTCGACTTCTCGGAGTTCGAACTATTGCATCTAATCTAGATGCGATAGTTCGAACTCCAAACGCGCTCCCGTCGACTCCGAAACTCCACCACCGCGAACGGCGGTGGCGGAGTCGACGGGGGAGCCGCGGACTTCGATCCTGCGGCGTCTGGACAGGTAAGAAGTTTGAACTAAGGTAGTTCGACTTCAGCTACGCTATTCGCGTAGCTGAAGTCGCGTACCTTAGTTCGACCCCCTCCCCTAGCGTAGACCAGGCCTAAGAAGTGCTTTTCTTTCAGTGTTTGAAAGCAGGAGTTAGAAGTGGAAAAAAAAAAAAGCCATCAAAATTCTGGTAAAGTTAATTATGTCCCCTTTAAGGTAAGAATCTTTAAGCTGTGAATAGCTTTGGATCCAGAAGCAAGTCAGAAAGCAACTGTATTAATGCAAATTATCTAACTGATAAGGTAGAAGCCACTGAAACCTAGGCTGCCTATGAAACACATACAATAAAATATGGGGTAATTCCTCTATTTTGCCAGAAATCAACGAGGGTATTTGTATATTTTAAGCAATAATTGACTGCCCAGAAGGGGTAGACCTGTTTTTGTCTTTCAGATAATCAGAGAAAACTGATGCCAGCTGAACAGCATTTAACGTACCATGCATGTACTGGCACAATAGGAATTATGTTTTGTGTTCTATGTCCTGTCTTGTGGTGTTTGTCTCGTGGCCAGAATTCTTGTGTTGAATATTTTCATAGGATGGTCTAGTTTAAAAAAAAATCAAACAGAAGAATTAAAATGCAGATACTTGTTTTATTCAACTTGGAATACAAAGTGTTTGGATAAATCAGGAAAATGTGATATACTAAAGTCTAATACATTTCCTTAAGTAAGAAAAAGAAACTTCATTGGCCAGATTGTTAATTGAAAATTGTTGTTAAAATTTGCATACCAACAGTCTTTGGAAGCAAGGACATGTAAAGTTAACTCACTCCCCATATTGTACATGGGCTCATTCTGGCTACCTCAGATTTCTAGCCAGAGGGCTGGGGATGGCGGGAAGCTATTGGACTAGAGGTTATATTGAGTGAACGCCTCAAAGTGAGTGTGCTTGTTCTGGCTTGTTGTGCCAAAGCTCTGTAATAAAGTTATTTCAGTGGAAGGGTATATGTCGCATACATTGCATAATAAGACTAATGTACTGTATAACAGCAATGTTTATGTGTTCATGGTTGGGAAAAGGTGTATCAGTGAAGAGTGGAAGTTTCCTTTGTAGGTTAAAAGAAGCCAAGAAGGGGAGAAGGAAAAAGAACAGAACGAATTAACTGGAAAAAAAATAGCTAGCAAGCTCAGGCTAAAGATAAGACACTGGCCCCAGTCAAGGACACTGCTCACAGCTAAGACTTGGCTGACAACCAAGAAAAGAGGGGGGGCTTGAATGTGCCCAAGCAGCTATGAGATCTGCAAAACACTGCCAGGCACTAATGAAATGTGTTAGGTTTCTTTTCTCACAGGTAAAGAAGCGATACCCAAAGACCCTAGCAGCCCTGCCACTCCTTGGAACCAGGAGACTGGATCAATGTAAAGGTCCACCAATGAAAGACTGCTTTAGCTCCATGCTGAAAAGGCCCTTATTAAGTCCTGCTGACTACCAACATGGCTGTGAAGTGCCAAAGACTAACTGCCTGGACCCATGATTCACACTTCAAAAAAGACCCCTCCACCTCGGGAGGATTCTCCTACTGATGATTAGTCTCTTCCTTCTTCTAGCTCTGCTGTGCCTTCTGGACAGCAGGGAAAAAGGACAAGGTAAAGTGCTAGTAACCTCTCCCTTGTCCACTGACAGATCTACTGTGCCTTTGAATTTTTCTAGAAGAAGCAAAACCATTACAGGGTGATGTGCTGGTAACCTCTCCCCTGTAGGATGCTGAACCACGACTGTTTCGGGAAAGAAGAAGGAACACTCACTCCACTGCCATTGCCAAAGTCCAGGAATTCCTGACTAGAAAGGACATTAAGAACCGATCCTGGTGAAGAAAAAGACGGTTACTCACCGTTGTAACTGTTGTTCTTCGAGATGTGTTGCTCATATCCATTCCATGTAGGTGTGTGCACGTTCGGAGACTTTTTACCCTAGCAACTCAGTGGGTTGGCTGGGCGCCCCCTGGAGTGGCGCCATCATGGCCGCGGATATATACCCCAGCCGACCCACCCACTCCTCAGTTCCTTCTTGCCGGCTACTCCGACAGTGGGGAAGGAGGGTGGGTGTGGAATCGAGGCTTGAACAACTTACAAATTGGGCACTTAGCTGTTAAGTGCGACTCCCCCAGGCACTTCAAGCAGGAGGAATGTGGATCCCCCGTCGGCATCAGGCGATGACAAGCCGAGCACGGCTTGAATCCCGGGGAGCCGGCAAAGAGCTCCGACCCCGGGCGGGGAGGGCCTAAGCCCAGAACCCGACTAACTAACTAAACTGTAACTAATCAACTAACACTAACTACTCTATCTAAATTAACAACTTAGAGAACGATATACACAATAAGAATAGAAAATTGAGAGAATGCTAGGGAGGTGGAGGTCAGCTACGCTGCACTTCACAGTTCCAAACGACCGACACGGGCGGTAAGAAGGAACTGAGGAGTGGGTGGGTCGGCTGGGATATATATCCGCGGCCATGATGGCGCCACTCCAGGGGGCGCCCAGTCGACCCACTGAGTTGCTAGGGTAAAAAGTCTCCGACGAACGTGCACGCGGCGCGCACACACCTACATGGAATGGATATGAGCAAGCACTCGAAGAAGAACAAAGAATTATACACTGGCAGGAAGAAATTTGTGGGACCCCTGCTTGGGAATGTGGTATTGATTGGATTTTGGGGTTTATTCTACAGGCTGCGCCCTGTGTTCTGGATAAATCCTTCAGCATGTATTGCCCTCCCTAATTGGATTTTTAAATGACAAGTACCAAAGGCACCTTGTTGCCACTGCCCCTGCCATCTCCTCCATTACACTATTACCCCTGTAATACATCCAAATACAGACAATGCCATATATCTGATAAAACCAATGGCCAAGGCCCTCAGACTTTAGTGATTTATTTAAAGATTGTTTGGAAAAAAATATGTTTAAAGTTCAGGATATCCCATATAAGCAAACAATTGAGTGGAGAATAAATGGATCAGTGGAAATAAAAATCTATGATCATTCGGAATGATCTTGAGCACCAGACTTGGCCCACTGTCCTTACAGACACATCAGGAACCATCTGATCTGTGGCCATGGAGACATACTTGGATGCTTTCTGGGTGGAAGTGTGGACATTCACAGTGCTCCTTCCAAGCATATGGACCGGTTAGGGGGGTGTGGGCTCCCACATATCAAATCTTGCCGGGTCCATGGGGAGGATGCATGTGGGACTGGATTATTCACCGAGACATCTGGGAGATTAGACCACCTAGTATACCTAACTGATTTATAGTCAGTGCCCCTAGAATAACACCTGACATTTTGGATACGAATAGGGAGTCAATGGACATTTCGGCTGTTAGAACCCCTACAGCTTCAGTGTATCCATAAACTGAAGCCAGGGGAAGTTGTCACTGTTCATGATAACATTTGGAGGACAGAGGACAAGGAACTATCCTGACAGGATACCTACTTTTTCAAGCTAATGATAGCTGTGTGTATGTTAAAACCACCACATTGCAAGATATACATTTTAATCTCATTACCACTGCAGGCAATCATATTGTTTACTGGCCTGCAGATACAATTTTGTAAGTAGCCTTAGGTTCCAGATACTCTTTAATTGGACCAGTTTAGTACCTGAATGGTTTCAAGATTTGCTTTCGTTGTTACCAGAGGTTCAAAGAATCTCTGAAGTACAAGGGCAAATTCATGTTTCAAAATATATATCAAGTTGAAAAGTATGCCTTTCATACAGCTCATAGAGTGTCTATTTTATGTACTAAGTATGATGTATTGTGCTTTGTGACCAAAACTGTACAACAATCCCATCATATTATTGCTATGGAAATGTTATTGCTTGTATTGCTATTAGTTAGTTTAGGATTATGTTGTTGTAAAGGATGTACTAAAAGTAATACCTTTCATGTCCATGCTAATTATGCATTGTCATTACATCCAATCAAAACCCCTAAGGTTGAAACATCTGATGTAAAATCTGAAATCCACGGCTTAATGCAAATAGAGGTTTGAAAATATTTGTTGTACTAGAAGTACAAAAGGGGGGAGTGTGGAAGTAGAGAAAGAACTGGCAGGGATTTGTAGGGGATCTTAATGCATGACAGTCTCTGTTAGCAAAAGTCAGGCTAGCTGTAACCCTAATAACGTGAGATCTGTAGAAGCGAGGATTGTGTGAGGCGAGTGGAAAAGAACTGTGTGAGAAGTGGTTGCGACCTTGCATTGATAGCAAAATACGTAGACTGGCGTCTTCTAGAAGTGAGAAAAATAAGATAGCAGGATGATCTATGTATAAACAAAATGCAGCTGTTGCTTATTATTGTCCGTAACAAAAGTATAAATGCTGCTGTAATTGTTTACCTGTTGAGAGACCTGTCTAGGAAGGGGAGACCTAGTGCACTCTCTCCCTGTTGTAGCTGCTAAACAGAATAAAGTATCTGACTCTGCTGCATCCAAACAAAAAAGCGAGAACTGAGTTTTTCTCTGACAGTACTATAAGAATTAATGTATGATTTAATTATTTTGTGAGGTGTTTTTTTTTAATAGCGAAAAGGAATGTTTTTTTTGGGATATTGGTAGAAACGCATTTGATCGGTTGCTAGTGTTTGTACTGATGTTAAGGCAGGGACAGATTAGAATAATTTTTAAGATTGATTATGGTTATTTTTTTGGTTTAGAATAAGGGTACGTCTACACTACCCGGCAGGTAGTGATCCATCTATCAGGGATCTAGTGTAGATGTGATAAATCGATCCCCGATCGCTCTGCCGTCGACTCCTGTACTCCACCGCGGCGAGAGGCGGTAGTGGAGTCAATGGGAGAGTGGCAGCAGTTGACCCCGCGCCGTGAGGACGCGAGGTAAGTTGACCTAAGATACATTGACATCAGCGCCACTATTCTCGAAGCTGAAGTTGTGTATCTTAGGTCGATCCCCGCAGTGTATAGGGGGGGAAGTGGTGGAATGGACGATATTTTCTCTCACATTTTGGTGGTGGATTGTTCAGTTTCATGGGTAATCAGAATAGAAGTAGCAATGGTAGAAGAAGAGGAGAAGATATGATGCATCCACTTAAAGTGTCTTTAGAAGATCTATATAATGGAAAAGTTATAATTTTTTTTTATATGTATTATAAATTAGACATTTCAGTTAAATATCAATGTTTTTGTTTCAAGGTTTAGTAAGTAAAAAATAGAATTTTGTATTGGGTTTACGTTAAGGAAATGAGAGGAATGTTAAAGGCTCAGGCCACAATGTGCACTGTTTTAATTACAAAATGTAGTAAGGTTTAATTGTAATGCTTTTTTTTGCTTACTATAAAAATTGCTGTATATTTTTTGAAGGTTTTTGTAAAAAAACTGTTTGTGTGAAGGCCACTGTTAACCAAATTTTCTTATTTACTTTCTCCACACCTGTCGTGATTTTATAGACCTCTATCATATCCTCCCTTCGTCGTCTCTTTTCCAAGCTGAAAACGCCAGGGTTTTTAATCTCTTCTCATACGGAAGTTGTTCCATACCCCTATTCATTTTCGTGACCTTCTCTGTACCTTTTCCAAATCCAATTTATCTTTTTGGAAATGGGGTGGCCACACCTGAGCACAGTATTCAAGATGTGGATGCACCATGGATTTATACAGCGGCAACATGATATCTTGTATCTTATCTATCCTTCCCTAATAATCCCCAATATTGTTACCTTTTCAGAGAACTATCCACAGTGACTCCAAGATCACTTTCTTGAGTGGTAACAGCGAACTTAGACTCTGTCATTCAGTACATAGGGTTGGGATGTTGTTTCCCAATGTGCGTTACTTTGCATTTATCAACGCTAAATTTCATCTGCCATTTTCTTGCCCGGTTGTCCAGATTTCTGAGATCCCTTTGGATCTGCTTTGGACTAAAACTCTCCTGAGTAGTTTTGTATTGTCTGCACATTTTGTCACCTCCTTTTCCAGATAACTTATGGATATGCTGACCAGCGCAGGTCCAATACAGACCCATGGGGGACCCCACTGTTCATCTCTCTCCATTCTGACAATTTAACATTTATTCCTGGTTTGTTTCCTCTCTTTTAACCAGATCCTGAGAGGACCTTCCTTCTTAATCCATGACAGTTTACTTTGCTTAAGAATTCTAGTAGATTGGCGAGGAATGATTTTCCTTTACAAAAGCCATGTTGACTCTTCCCCAACAAAATATGTTAATCTATGAGTCTGATAATTCTGTTTACTAGAGTTTCAACCAATTTGCCCGATATTGAAGTTAGGCTTACTGGCCTGTAATTGCTGGGATCGCTTCTGGAGCCTTTTTTAAAAAATTGGCATTGCATTAGCTATGCTCCAGTCATCTGGTACAGAAGCTGATTTCAGTGATAGCTTACATACCACAGTCAGCAGCTCTGCAATTTCACATTTGACTTCCTTCAGAACTCTTGGGTGAATCCCATCTGATCCTGTGGACTTACTGTAGTTTAATTTATAATTTTTCCCAAAACCTCTTCCAATGACACCTCAATCTGGGACAGTTCCTCACATTTGTCACCTAAAAAGAATGGCTCAGGTCTGGGAATCTCCCTCACAATCTCTGCAGGGAAGACTGACGCAAAGAATTAATTTAGTTTCTCCACAATGGCCTTATCATCCTTGAGTGCTGTTATAAGCAAGCATCCTGTTTAGCAAGCGTCCTGCTTCTGGTGTGCTTCAAAATTTTGTTGTTGTTACTTTTTGAGTCTTCGGCTAGCTGCTCTGCAAAGTCTTTTTTGGCCTGCCGGGTTATATTTTTACACGTGGCTGTGACGTTCTCTGATTAAACTATGACCATATAGGTCATTGTTGCAACCACTGTTGTTAGAGCTTTGCAACCAATCTTCTACAAAATGGGGCACGGAAGATGTCTATGGAAAGGCTATGATTTGCTGAAGATGATTATGCTCTTAGCATGCATGTAGTTATGAATATTGGCTCTACCTGTATTTCAAACGTTTGCTCCTGGGGTAACACCCACGCGGTAGTTAGCCAGCGCATCCTGGAGGGACTATGCAAATTGCGTGGCCCATTAAAGGGGGGAGGGACAGCTCAGTGGTTTGCGCATTTGCCTGCTAAACCCAGGGTTGTGAGCTGACTCCTTGAGGGGGCCATTTAGGGATTTGGGGCAAAAATCTATCTGGGGATTAGTCCTGCCTTGAGCACCCTATTCTTAATGGACTTTCCTGCCAGGACTAAGTGAAGTCAGGCATTGC
This sequence comes from Mauremys mutica, assembly GCF_020497125.1. NCBI lineage: Eukaryota > Metazoa > Chordata > Testudines > Geoemydidae > Mauremys > Mauremys mutica. The sequence continues at coordinate 47,679 of NW_025422893.1, forward strand.
CACGTGACTCCAAACTCCATCTTGGACCTGTAATTTTCCACTAGCTGTGCCGAGGACTTTGTTTGAAGCCATGGGTTTCCCTCCACGTGGCAGAAGCTATAAAAGGCCCTGGAAACACCTCCACCGTGTCTCTATCCTGCTCCACCCGCTTTCCTACTCAAACCTCTGGACTATGGACTTATACTGATGGGACTCAGGGACTGAGGACTGTCCAGTTATCTAGAAGCAACCAGAGACTAATCAAGCCAGAAGTTTATTCCATCACTGCTACAAGTCTGAACCAAGAACATAAGAACGGCCGTACTGGGTCAGACCAAAGGTCCATCCAGCCCAGTATCCTGTCTTCCGACAGTGGCCAATGCCAGGTGCCCCAGAGGGAGTGAACCTAACAGGCAATGATCAAGTGATCTCTCTCCTGCCATCCATCTCCATCCTCTGACAAACAGAGGCTAGGGACACCATTCCTTACCCATCCTGGCTAATAGCCATTAATGGACTTAACCTCCATGGATTTATCCAGTTCTCTTTTAAACCCTGTTATAGTCCTAGCCTTCACAACCTCCTCAGGCAAGGAGTTCCACAAGTTGACTGTGCGCTGTGTGAAGAACTTCCTTTTATTTGTTTTAAACCTGCTGCCCATTAATTTCATTTGGTGACCCCCTAGTTCTTGTATTATGGGAATAAGTAAATAACTTTTCCTTATCCACTTTCTCCAGATCACTCATGATTTTATAGACTTCTATCATATCCCCCCTTAGTCTCCTCTTTCCCAAGCTGAAGAGTCCTAGCCTCTTTAATCTCTCCTCATACGGGACCCGTTTCAAACCCCTAATCATTTTAGTTGCCCTTTTCTGAACCTTTTCTAGTGCTAGAATATCTTTTCTGAGATGAGGAGACCACATCTGTACGCAGTATTCGAGATGTGGGCGTACCATGGATTTATATAAGGGCAATAATATATTCTCTGTCTTATTCTCTATCCCTTTTTAATGATTCTTAACTCTCCTCTTTCTTTCTTTCTATAAACCTTTAGATTTTAGATCCTAAAGGATTAGCAGCAGCGTGATTTTTGGGTAAGATCTGATTTGACCCGGGTGTGTGGCTAGTCCTTTGGGATCAGAAGAACCTCTTATTTGATGAAATTGGTTTTAAAGAACCACTCATTTCTAGTCTAGTGTTTTTGTTGGTGACACAAGGGACTGGAATTCCAAAGGAAACTGCTGTTCTGACTTCTTGTTAGCCAGTGGGGTGAAACGGAAGTTTACTTTTGTTGCTGGTCTGGTATCTCTCAGGGGAAAATAACCTCCTGTTTTGGGGTATCTCTGCCCTATTTCTCAGCAGTTTGTCCTGAATTTGGGTATTGTCAGTTGTGACCCACAAAGGCTCGGTTCCCGTGGCTTTCCACAGTTTCTGTTCCCTTCTTTTTTCCTCAGTAGGATTTTACTTCCTTTTTGACTCTAACAGCTTCTTTTACTTCGTAGGTTAGACACGGCGGCACTTTCTTGGTTGCCTTACTAGGTTTTTTTTTTTAAATTTAGGACACATACTTAATTTGGGCTTCCACTGTCGTGTTTTTACATTTCCATGCAGTTTGCAGGCATTTCTCTTTTGAGACCATACCTTTTAATTTCTGGTAAACCAACATCCTCATGTGGGTGCCGGTCCCCTTTCTGAAATTAAATACTACTATGGTGGGGTTCTTTGGTGTTTTCCCCCTTCCACAGGGATGTTGAATTTAATTATATTATGGGCGCTATTACCAAGTGGTCCAGCTACATTCACCTCTTGGACCAGATCCTTGGCTCCACCTAGGACTAAATCAAGGATTACCTCTTCTCTGGTGGGTTCCAGGACTAGCTGCTCCAAGAAACAGTCATTTATAGTGTCAAGACACTTTCTCTCTGCATCCCAGCCTGAGGTGACATGGACCCACACAACATGGGGATAGTTGAAATGTCCCATTACTGAGATTATTTTTACAGCCTCTCTAATCTCCCTGAGCATTTCATGGTCACTATCACCATCCTGGTCAACCAAAGAAGGGCTGGAAAGATGGACATAACTCAGGGACTGAATTTCCCCAAAATTCTTTCCCACGGGGTAGAGGGGATCAATTCTGCCTGTAAATCCCGTCCAAGCACTCTGGGGAAGGGAGGTGAAGGAGGGAGCTACTGCCAGGTGTCGCACAGGATAGGTAGGAAGTCACGAGCGACATCTGCCCGGAGGATACACACCTGCTGGGGACAATCCTGAACTCGGAGAACTCCCAAGGTCTCTGTCGGGAATCCCAGCTGTTTCCTTCAGCCATGGACAGATTTCGAATTGGCTGAATGATTCCTCCCTTGGGCAGGTACCGCTCAGGATCTCGCTTTCCTCTGAATCATGGAGATCTGGGACCCACGGGTCTTTGTCTTGTTGAGGCTGAGAGAGCTCATCAGGTGGGAAAACTGGAAACTCTGCACGGGGAAAGGATATCAGGTGAGCTCAAGAGGATTGCTCACAAATGTATTATTATTTTAACCCAAGGCCATTTTAACCTAGCAATATGCTGAGGCTAGCGCCACAGAGGCTCAAACGTGTAGGCCGTTCTGCTTAAAGAGGGATTGAACACACTCCATCTCTGCTGGGAAAACACCCTGCCATACAATCATCCTCACAGGGGAGTCCTTAAAACACTGAGACTGTAGCTCCATGGCCTAGCAGGTGAAGATTGTAGCCAGCAGGGAAACCACCTGCTTCTTTCCAAGAAAGAGAGGACAAGCGAAAAACAGAATCACACAGAAGGTGGGAAGAGTTGGTGGGGTTCAGGGAGCTACTGCGTGTGATGCATTTTTCCTGCATTCTGCAGGAGCTCCTCTGGGGCATTGTGCCCATCGAAACCACAATTTCTGGGCTAAGAGCAATATTTTACAGTGCTCTAATATCCACCGGCAGATGACGACTTGGTCTGCACTTTTGAACCTGGCAGCACACTTCGCTCGGTCACACGCTTACAGGGTACGAAGACTCACACCCTGAACCAAAAAAAAAAAAAAAAAAAAAGATAGTCTAGGCTCAGGGAATTCACTTAGGGTTGCCAAGGGCTGCCGTGTGTCCTTCCAGAACGTGGACGGTGACTAATTGTAGAGCTCTGAAAACCAGGAAATGAAGCGTGAAAGTTCATACCATCCTGGCAACATCACCTTAACTCTGCCCTCTAACCCCTGACCATGGTGCAGTAAGGATGGTGGCAAAGGTTACTGCGCTACCGAGGAAACGGGATTCTCCTTCTCTTGGGAGTCTTCAAGTCAAGACTGGATGCCTTTCTGGATGATGATTTAGTCTAACGCAAGGTGTTCGACTCAATACAAAAGGTACAGCAGAAAACGCTACGGTCGGTGTTATACAGAAGGTCAGAGTAGACAACCGAATACTCCCTTTGGCCATAAAAATCTACAAATTTGTAACAGAGTTGAGGAAGGACTAAGAGAACGTGCCACTGTTTGTGTTGTGTTCAGAGATGGGAATCCCAACATTTATCCGCACGCCCTCCAGCGGCGTGCCCAGGTCCAGCTGTAACTGGATGATGGAGGGAGTCGTTGGAGCAGCTTGGCAGAGCTGTGACTGATATAAAGGGAGGGGCGTGGGATCCTTGAAGGAGCAAAGATGCCTCATTTCATTCCCGAGCGTTGCAGGTTGCAACACTAAAGGCGCACAAGGGTGTGTTCTTGCCGTGAGCGTTGTCGGCACCCTGGGGGAAACATGTGCTGGCCCTCGAGAACGGTCATAGACGCAATGACTCAGAAGGAATCATTTGCAGGACGCTGGTGTGACGCAGGAGGGAGCGGGGCGGATTGACCTGGGAATGTCGTTTAGTTTTACAGGGACTGTCTGCACGGGGGATGGGAGAGCAGGGGACGACTTTAGGTGAGGGACGGTACCTGAGCGAGGAAGGGGGGTGGTCAGGGAAGCTGGACAAAGGGGGAGAGCCGGCTGGAGGGGTTTTGGGTTGCAGTTTGGGGCGGGCTGGGAAGAGGGAGGAACCCCAAGTCTGGGGTCTAAGCTCCTTGCTCCCCAGAGGGACCTGGCTGAGGAGGTGCTGGTTGTACCTACAGGCCCTGCTCGGGATTGTGTTCCTATTGTCTAATAAACCACCTGTGTTACTGGCTGGCTGAGAGTCACCGGTGAATCGCAGGGAGTGGGGGTGCAGGGCCCTGACTCCCCCACACTCCGTGGCAGCTGGGATGGATCCCTTGGTGATTCCCTGCTCTGTTCATTCCCTCTGGGGCACCTGGCATTGACCAGTGTCGGCAGACAGGACACTAGGCTACATGGATCTTTGGTCTGACCCAGCCTGGCCGTTCTTAACCCTCAGGGGCGAAGACGCAGTGATACTTTGCAAGTCTGAGATGGCTCGTGTGGTGTAGGCTCCACCTCTGCAGGCCCGGCCAGGGATCAGATGCTTCTGTTTGCTAGGCTGGACCTAAAGCCAAGTTTTGCCTCAGCCAAGAGAAGTTGTTTGACTTTGTGCTGTTCTCAAAGTGTTCTGCAGCAGGGGAGGGTCTCTGGTAGTGTGTGTGTGTCACTGGCATATTGGGGTGATACTGAAACAGGACACAGTAGAGGTGGCATTGTGGGGTAGCGTGAACCTTAACTCTGCATTTCCCCTTCCAAGAACCGAGGGGACAGGAACCCTTACCCAGCGAGGTCACATTCTCATAGTTCTCCTGCATGACATCCCTGTAGAGGGCTCTCTGAGTGGGGTCCAGCAGAGCCCATTCCTCCCTGGTGAAATACACAGCCACCTCCTCGAAGGTCACCGGCCCCTGAAAGAGCAAGAGTCCAACACTCAGGACCTCTGCCCCCACTCACAGCCCCACTATTCCTGGGGGAGAGGAGCCCATCAAATGGATACAGCGTCAGGGGAGTCCCACCCACAACCCAACCGCCACGTGGCTCTTCCTAAAAACTCGGCCCGAGGTTTACCAAGTCCCAGTAGGTCCATCACACCTTGTCTCCCTCCCTTTCTCCACCCCGTGCACGGCCTGCACCCTCCCACCCTTAAATCAAACTCCCACTTCCCGTGTCTTCCCTGTCCCTCTGGCTCGTACAGGAACCTCCCCCCGCCCCCGAGCATGTCCTCAGCATCCCTACCTGAGCCAGGTCTGCTGCATCCATTTCCCTTCCCCGGGCAGGCTGGGAGAATCTGGAACCCAGGGATGGACCCGGGGATGTTATTCTGCAGCCTGTCGGGGGGAGAGTTATTTGGGTTGGGGAGGGGGGGGTCGGATCAGTTTAGGTCATTTCCCATCACAAGTCTCACTGGTGCTTTCTCTGCAGAGACGTTTTCGACTCCCACGCTGGGAAAATGCTCCATCGTGGCAGTGCAGACCCATCCCCTCCCATCAGGGCTAAACCCACCGAGACCCTTTAAATCTGAGATGGTTCCCCAGGACAGAACATAAGAACGGCCACACTGGGTCAAATCAAAGGTCCATCTAGCCCAGTATCTGTCTACCGACTGGCCAGTGCCAGGTGCCTCAGAGGGAGTGAGCCTAACAGACAACGATCAAGTGATCTCTCTCCTGCCATCCATCTCCACCCTCTGACAAACAGAGGCTAGGGACACCATTCCTTACCCATCCTGGCTAATAGCCATTAATGGACTTAACCTCCATGAATTTATCCAGTTCACTTTTAAACCCTGTTGTAGTCCTAGCCTTCACAACCTCCTCAGGTAAGGAGTTCCACAGGTTAACGGTGCGCTGTGTGAAAAAGAACTTCCTTTTATTTGTTTTAAACCTGCTGCCTATTAATTTCATTTGGTGACCCCTAGTTCTTGTATTATGGGAATAAGTAAATAACTTTTCCTTATCCACTTTCTCCACATCACTCATGATTTTATAGAGCTCTATCATATCCCTCCTTAGTCTCCTCTTTTCCAAGCTGAAGAGTCCTAGCCTCTTTAATCTTTCCTCGTATGGGACCCTCTCCAAACCCCTAATCATTTTAGTTGCCCTTTTCTGAACCTTTTCTAGCGCTAGAATATCTTTTTTGAGGTGAGGAGACCACATCTGTACACAGTATTCGAGACGTGGGTGTACCATGGATTTATATAAAGGGCAATAATATATTCTCAGTCTTATTCTCTATCCCCTTTTTAATGACTCCTAACATCCCGTTTGCTTTTTTGACCACCTCTGCACACTGCGTGGACATCTTCAGAGAACTATCCACGATGACTCCAAGATCTCTTTCCTGACTCGTTGTAGCTAAATTAGCCCCCATCATATTGTATGTATAATTGGGGTTATTTTTCCCAATGTGCATTACTTTACATTTATCCACATTCAATTTCATTTGCCATTGCAATCACTTAGTTTTGGGAGACAGCAGAGGGGGAACCACGCAAAACCCGTCCGGTGCCGAGACAGGAACTGGATCTGAGCCTGTCAGCACATTCCCCCAGCGCAGGGGGACGGATTTCTTATCTTCAGCAAAGGAAATCTCACTTCCTGCACGTTTCGCCCTCAGGGACACACCTTCTCCGTCAGCCTCTTGAGACGCACACATGCACGTTCTATAGGATCGGCCTTGTTACAGGTTTTATTCTTATTCCTTGCTAACTGTCAGGGGTTTGCCAAAAGAAAACGGGGGGACCCCTTTTTTTGAAGTCAGTATGAAAAACGTGAACCCCCCTCCTCACACCCGAGACTCTGCTGCCCACATCTGATCACTTCCACTCGCTCGTGGAAGCTCTCAGACGCCTCAGGGTCTGGAGATTATTGTCCTTGTTTCATCCTCTCTCACACCATTCGGGTGGTTGTTCCTTTCCCCAAAGGGAAACACACCCCTGAGATCCGGATTCGCTCTGAATCCCTGTCACACGTCACGGCAGGAGTGAGTCAGCCACGGGGGTCACCCGGCTTCACATTGTTCCACCATTTCCAGCTGCACATCGGGGCTGGAGGCTGCAATCCCCTATCGCTAACATGGTTATGGGTCTGAAATCTCCCCACGGCCCGTCAGAGACAGACACGTACCTGTGTCGCTCCCCAGCTCCTGTCGCAGCGTCTCTAGGGGAAGGAGAAGATGGGAGAGGTGAGAATTCAGGCCCTCACATTCATGGAGAAACCCCCATTGCTTATTAATGGAACTGCTGTTAACGACAAGATGGTGACAGAGATCAGAGGCCGATAACGCAGCTGCTGCAGACAGAGCCAGCCACACAGGGCTGCTCCATGGGGAAGGGCGACTCGCTGAGCTGGGCTGTGAGATGGAGCCCAGGATCAGTGACATCACTAGAGTCCTCGACTCCTTCCCAGGGTCAGGGTCGCTCTAACCAGAGGAGACGCCACCCCCAGACTCCAACTCACCTTTGAATCCCAGCAGCACCTCCTGCAGCACGGCACTTTGCAGAGAGAAATCGCTGAGTCTCTTCTCCAGCTCCGCAAACGACGGCTCTGGCTTTCCAAACGTCCCATCCTCCCTGCTGGGGAAAGGAGGGGTGAGAAATAGGCCTGAGCCCCAGACCCTGAGCCCAGCAACCCCCAAACTTCACAAAACCTGGATCTGAGCTTTGTAGCCTGAGATAGTCAATGTCAGGGTGAGTCACCCCAGCCCTGTGCTCCCCAGAGAGACGGGAAGTGGGGAGACACTAGAGCAAGGAATGGAGACATTGTTCAGGAGCTTTCTCAGGGAGGCTCTGGTTCTGGGGGGGGCAGAGCCACCCCCTACGCTGGGTTACAGCAGGAACAAGGGGCACCAGCACGGGGATCATGTGGAAAGGGAGGAGACACAGACCAAAGAGTGTGCAGGTCCTACATGCTGACAGTGGCCACAGACAGAGCCCAGGGCTCCAGCAGGGAATGAACGTGGGCCCTTTAATGCCAAAACCCCCCAACCCTTCAGCTGAAGCAGTAACCCTGGGGCGTCCAGCTCCTTGGGCAGAGAGGGCCACATTGCCCTGTCCGTTACGGCCAGTAGCCAGGGCATCGGGTTAGGACTCTGTGCCCTGCTCCATTCACAGCAGAACACCCACTGCTCTCCATGGGACACCCACGTAGGAAGAACAAGGGGGGAATCTGCCCTTCGTATGGGAAATACAATTTTAGTTCTTAGTATTTTGCCAAGTCTTTGTCTGTCACTCTCAGTGTCACTCAGGAGGAAAACAGCCCCCTCCTGGACACCCCTGTAGGGACCTGCTGGTTCTTCCCTGTGTTTCCCTGCCTTTCCCACCCTCCTTTCTCCATTTCTCTCTCGCTTCCTTGTCCTTGTCTCTTCTCTGTTCTTCCCTCCCTACGGCAACCCCCTATTCCCACCCCACAAAGGCTTCACTCCCGCCCCCTCCCCATTCCACCTGCTCGAGTGATCAGCCAGGGAACGTTTAATGTTCACATCAAAGTGCTGCCATTTCAGTTGACACCCCGCTGACATTAACAGGGGACAGGAGAGTTCACGCTCTCAGAGCTACGGCTTCAGGCTGCTGGCAGCCCCAGCAAGGCAACGCTGTCTCCGTTCACACTGGGGAGGTGCTGAGGGCCAGCAACTCACTTTAACAAATGCGAAAGCTGAGATTCTGCGCCCTCTGAGTATGTGACGCGGCCACGTCAGTCCAGGAGACAGGTCTGGTCTGTCCCATCGGCCCTGGGTCTAGCAGCCCTGCTGTGACCTCATGAGCGACCAGACAGTAACCGGCTCGTCTCCTACCCGAGTCAGTCACTTGGGGAGACAGAATCACACGCTCCCAGGGCAGGAGGCAGCTTCCTACTCAGTGCAGTTATCAAACCTAGCGGCCCATGAAGGGGAGCGAAATGGAGCCCAGAACTTACCTGCCCCCAGTGCTCCCAGCACCCTAAAAAGGAGAGAAAGAGGAGGCCGTCAGGGGGAGTATCCCTGGGTGAGGAGGTCTCCTGCTCTGCAGGGGTCATCATTGAGGCCTCGGGCAGTAGGGGAATTTCAGGTTTACATTCCCAGAGCAGCTGCCCCCCTACCAGCCCCCCTACCAGTGCGGGCAGGTCCCACTGCGGAAATCTTCTCCCCGGGCACTTTACAGGCAGAAGATATTTCTCTGCATTGAGAATCAAATTCCCCCCAGGGCTGAGAGACCCAGAAGGCCCCTGGCCCCACTAAACCCATTAACCTGCAGTGACAGGGGCCTTAGGCCTGGCTCGGGACCTCAGCATGGTGGGGGAGGGGATTTCACCCTCCAAGTGCAAATGCAGAGAGACATTTCCAGGAGAGAAGGTCTTGGGGCTGCAGCATCCAGGACTCCCAGGGCCCATCCCTGGCGCCGCTGCCAGACTCACTGGGTGACCTTGGGCAGGGCTCTGCCCCTCCCTCTGCCTCACTTTCCCCATTTGTCCCATAGGGATAATGCCCCTGACCCCACTCTGTAAAGTGCTTTGGGGTCTAGGGCTCAGAAGCGCCTAGAGAAATGCTGCGTATGATCATTGCAACGACAGCCTGACCTGCAGGGGTTTGCTCAGCGGCTGCTGCCCCTTCTCTCCTCCCCTCTCGCTGAGCAGGGAAATCTGCCAGGACAGGCTGCAGCCACCCTCATCCCTTCTCTGGACAATGGCTCTCTCTAGCTCCTCCAGCCGGGACAGCAGCCGCTGCTCCTGCTCCTCCAGAAACCCTCGCAGCTCCTGCCACTCCCAGACGAGCTTCTGCCTCTCGGCTGCCGTCTGTTTCTGCATCAGGGAGAGGGTGGCTCAGTAACGGGGGAACACAGAACATAAGAATGGCCAGACTGGGTCAGACCAAAGGCCCATCTAGCCCGGTATCCTGTCTTCTGACAGTGGCCAATGCCAAGTGCCTCAGAGGGAATGAACAGAACAGGGCATCAAGTGACCCATCCCCTGTCGCCCATTCCCAGCTTCTGGCAAACAGAGGCTAGAGACACCATCCCGCTTATCCTGGCTAATAGCCCCTAAGGGACCTGTCCTCCATGCACTTCTCTAGTTCTTTTTAGAGCCCTGTTAGTGTCTTGGCCTTCACAACATCCCCTGGCAAGGGGTTCCACAGGTTGACTGTCTGTAGTGTGAAGAAATACTTCCTTTTGTTTGTTTTAAACCTGCTGCCTATTCATTTCACTGGATGACCCCTAGTTCTTGTGTTATGAGGAGGAAATAACACTTCCTTATTTACGGTACTTTCGCCACACAAGTCATGATTTTATAGACCTCTACCATATCCCCCCTTAGTCGTCTCTTCTCCAAGGTGAACAGTCTCAGGCTTTGCCTACACTGGCACTTCTCTCCTGCCAACAAAGAGCAGCTACACTGCGCGCCTGGCAGCAGAATGGCTGTAGCGGCACAGTTGTGTGGCTAAAAGCTGCGGAGTGTAGCCTAGCTTCAGTCTTATTAATCTCGCCTCATACGGAAGCTGTTCCATATCCTTCATCATTTTTGCTGACCTTCTCTGAACCTTTTCCAATTCCAATATATCTTTTTTGAGTTGGGGCGACCAGATCTGCACACAGTATTCAAGATGTGGACATACCATGGATTTATATAGAGGCAATAGGATATTTTCTGTTTTATTGTCTATCCCTTTCCTAATGATTCCCAATATTCTGTTTGCTTTTTTGACTGCTGCTGCAGATTCAGTGGATGTTTCCAGAGAACTATCCACAATGACTCCAAAATCTCTTTGTTGAGCGGTAACAGCTAATTTAGACCTCATCATTTTATGGGCATTTGATATTATCTTTTCCAATGTGCCCTATTTTGCATTTATCAACATTGAAATTCATCTGCTCCGTAACAGGGGAAAATCATAAATGCACCTGGGGGTGGGTGGCAGAGTTATTTACCAGGACACAAGATCTCTGGTGGTGGGGGATGGGAAGTTCATTTATCCCGGGAAGGGAGGAGGGATCAGGACCGGGGTGAGCTGTACATCACCTACAGGAGGGACACTTCTCCCCAAAACCTCATCAACGTGCACTGAGCCAAATCCTCCACCTCTGCAGCCCACATTTCATCTCCTTCCTCCCCATCCGCCCCAGGAGCTAGAAAGGATCCCGGGTCACTGTGACGTCCAGACAGACCGTGGGCAGGGGCTCTGGGCTAACACAGACTGACCCTCTCCTGCCCAGCAGCCTCCTGCGTCCTAAGGGCATCACGTTACCCCCGTGTCTGACCCTGCAGGCTCCCTGGGCTCCAGCGGGGATGGGTCCCTGGCTGAGGCTGGCAGGGTGGGCCCTGCACTCACCAGGTCATTCTTATGCCAGGCAAACCTAAGTGGCGGGGGGCTCTGGGCACCTACCAGCAGCTCCTCGCTCTGCCGCTCCTCCTCGGCTTTGGCTGCTTCTCTCTCTTTTCCCAGAGGGGCCAGATGCTTTTGTGGGGCCTCCTGGAAGAAGCAGGGGAGGGAGGGTTAGAAACTGCTGCAAACCTCTCAGCTGCCAGATTTCAGGGCCCATCCTGCCCTGCAGAGGCCTGTGCAGGGTCCCTGGGACTCAGACTGAGAGGAGCTGGTGAAACAGGGAGCAGCTTTTCCAAAGGAAATGCAGGGCCCCAGGCTGCAGGGACAGGGGTGCAGCCCAACCCCAGCTCCCCGGGGCCTCACCCACATCCCAAGCAACCAACTTCAGACAGTCCTGCACTTTCCCCAGCGCCAGCCCCCAAAGCTCCCACAGGGCCATATCTGAACATGGGATTTCTAGCTTGTGTATGGAAACTTGGTGGACTGCTTCTATCATCAGTCAGGGTGAGAAATTGCTAATTCAAATTCTATCCATCTAGTATGTTAGGCTTAGTTTGAGTTTTTGGTTATTTGCTAAGTAATCTGCTTTGATCTGTTTGCTATCACTTATCGCTGGGAAATTGGCTGTTGTCTCTATCTCTCCTTGAGTGGCTCAGGTAAAACACTCAGGTAGCTTAGTTGGGTGTATGGCGCCACCTGCTGTCGTGCTGGGTGATAACAGGCCCTGGAGAGGCTGGCTGAATCTCCAGCAAAGCAGTGAGAGAAGGGCCAGCCCAGCCTCAGGGTTAGAGGGCACAGCGGTTCCCAGAAGCCCCCTAGAGTGCACCCCGGGGTGACAACCCATCACACCCTAGAGTACACTAGTGCCAGCAGGTTTGTCACATCCTGTCCCCTCCCTTTCTCCACCCTAGATAGTTCCTGCCTCCCACTACCTCTAGCAGCTCCCACCCTCCTATGCATTTACTGCTTCTCTCCCTCCAAGCAGAACCCACCACCAGCTCCCTGAGAATCCCTTACCTGAGCCAGCTCCATTGCAGCCATTTTCTTCCCCCTGGGAGGAGGGGATTATTTGGGGCGAAACGTGGACGTTATTCTGTAGCCTGCCAGGGTGAGAGGGGCAATGTGAGAGAATTCAGACAGGGTTTCTGTCCTTTCCACATGTCGATTCCCCCCAGCATTTTTCCCTGGCAATGGGCATTCCCGGTTCTGCCACACTGTGAAGCACAGAGTGACCGTATCCCAGTACAGGCCTAGCCCCCTCCCACCAGGCTGTAACCCTCTGACACATGGTGAAACTCTCCCAGTAGCTCTGTTACACTTATCAAGTTTGTGGATGATACCAAGCTGGGAGGGGTTGCAAGTGCTTTGGAGGATAGAATTAAAATTCAAAGCTATCTGGACAAACTGGAGAAATGGTCTGAAGTAAACAGGATGAAATTCAATAAGGACAAATGCAAAGTACTCCACTTAGGAAGGAACAATCAGTTGCACACATACAAGACAGGAAATGACTGCCCAGGAAGGAGCACTGCAGAAACGGATCTGGGAGTCACAGTGGATCACAAGCTAAATATGAGTCCACAGTGTTACACTGTTGCAAAAAAAGCAATTCTAATTCAGAGATGTATTAGCAGCAGTATTGTAAGCAAGACAGGAGAAGTAATTCTTCCGCTCTACTCCACACTGATTAGGCCTCAACTGGAGTATTGTGTCCAGTTCTGGGTGCCACATTTCAGGAAAGATGTGGACAAATTAGAGAAAGTCCAGAGAAGAGCAACAAAAATGATTAAAGGTCTAGAGAACATGACCTATGAGGGAAGACTGAAAAAACTGCGTTTGTTTAGTCTGGAGAAGATATGATCAGCTTTCAAGTACATAAAATTTTGTTTCAAGGAGGAGGGAGAAACATTGTTCTTAACCTCTGGACAGGACAAAAAGCAATGGGCTTAAATTGCAGCAAGGAAGGTTTAGGTTGGACATTAGGAAAAACTGTCAGGGTGGTTAAGCACTGGAATAAATTGCCTAGGGAGGTTGTGAAATCTCCATCGTTGGGGATTTTTAACAGCAGGCTGGACAAACACCTCTCAGGGATGGTCTAGATCAGGGGTGGCCAACATGCGGCTCTTTAGAATTTAATATGCGGCTCCTTGTATAGGCACCAACTCCGGGGTTGGAGCTATAGGCACCAACCTTCCAATGTGCTGGGTGTGCTCACTACTCAGCTACAGGCCCTGCCTCCACTCCACCCCCTCCCACCTCCTTTCCTGAGCCTGCAATGCCCTCGCTCCATTAACCCCCCCCACAATGTCTTGCATAGTGTGAACAGCTGATCGGGAGGTGCAGGGAGGGAGGGGGAGGTTCTGATTATTGTGGCTTCCCATGGATGGGAGCTGATGGGGGGCTGCTGACGTATTACTGTGATTCTTTGGCAATGTACATTGGTAAATTCTGGCTCCTTCTCAGGCTCAGGTTGGCCACTCCTGGTCTAGATAATACTTCCTCCTGCCTTGAGGGCAGGGGACTGGACTAGCTACCTCTCGAGGGCCCTTCCAGTTCTGTGATTCTATGAACCAAAGGCCAGAGCCAACCAGAATCAAAGGAGTCACTCTGGGGATTCTCCCTGTCATTGTCCCCAAGGCAGCTCTCTCAGGTTTACAAAGCTGTTTGATGCTCCAGCCTTTATCCAGTCTCTCCTGGCAGTGCCCCCTTCATGGGCTGAGCCTAGTTTTAGCCTTTGGGAAGTGTGACCCAGGGGGCGCTGAGACTGGGCCTTCTTGTCTCAGCACATCTTGTTTCTTTCTGTGGCTCCCCAGTGAGTCCCAATGAGTAGATACTCCTCATACAGACTGTGAACATAAGAATGTGTTTAGTGTTTAGACTTCATTGAATGCTTGTGAGTTGCTGCCTGGGTTAACATCTGACTAGTTGCATTGGGAGCCTCTGTGGCTCTGTAAATCACCACACAGGAGAGAGACTTTACCTAGGTGAAGTGCTGATTGGCAACAGAATGCATTATACCCTGCCTGGCAGGAATGGTCCATCAACACCTGAGAGACTATTATGGGATGTTAAAGAAGACACAAGACTGTTGTTGTGCTCTTGACTTCCCATTAGTTGAGTTTCCAGCTCAGAGCACATGGCAGGAAGGGGATGAAAAACCCCACACAGAAGGAACTGATTATCTGTATGCTGCTTGGACTCTGAGGGGCAAAGTTTCTAGGCATAAGCAAGAGATCCCCAGCTGCTTAGCCGGGGTTAGTCCTAAAGAATATGCAGAGCTTGCTTATTATAGAAGCTTCTATTACCTTTGAAATCTAAGACTGCAACTCGTCTGCATCTATAGGATTACCTGCTTTAACTTTGTAAACAACTCTCATTTCCTTTTAAATAAATCTTAATACAGGTTGTGACAGGACTGGCTACAAGTGTTGTCTTTGTTGGAAGATCTAAGATTCAATTGACCTAAGGAAGTGACTGGTCCTTTGGGCCTGGCAGTAACCTGAACATTGCTGTGATTCATGGGGTAAGGCAGTGGTTCTCAACCAGGGGTCTGGGACCCCCTGGGGGGCCGTGAGCAGCTTTCAGGGGGCTGCCAAGCAAGGCCGGCATTAGACTCGCTGAGGCCCAGGGCAGAAAGCTGAAGTTCCAGCGCATGGGGCTGAAGTCCAGGGTCCTGAGCCCCACCACCAGGGCTGAAGCCAAAGCCTAAGCAATGTAGCTTTGTGGGGGCCTCTGTGGCATGGGGCCCCAGGCAGTTGCCCTGCTTGCTGCCCCCTAACGCCAGCCCTGGATTTTATATGCAGAAAACCAGGTATTGAGGCCCACGTGGGCCGTGGAGTTTTTATAGCGGGGGGGTGGGGGGGGGCGCTCAGAAAGAAAAAGGTTGAGAACCCCTGGACTAAGGGACCATCTGTCACAAAGGTGAGCTCACCTGTGTGATGAGATATATGGGATCACCCAAGGGGACTGTCTGTGATTCCATGTTAATGCTGTTACAGAGCCTGAAGCGTTTACACTGGATTCTAGGTTGGTGAAATCTCCATACAGACCTCACACCCAATTTGGGGTTTGTTCCCTGCTTCTTACCAGTCTGCCCGAGGCTGCTGCTCGTGCTCTCGAGTCACTGAAGACAGCGTTACAGAGAGAGGGGCTGTGACTTCCTCATGGTCACTGAACAGGTCTGTGACAGAGCCAGGAACAGACCCTGTTAACTCCAGAGCCCCGTCATCCGCAGCTTGGGAAGGCCCCCTGAGCACACTGTATTAGGCTGCAGGAAGAGGTGTGCAGGGACTGCAGCTGAGCTGCCCTGCCAAGACGGCCTGTGCATCCATGGACAAACCACCTCGCTGGGGGGTGTCTCCTGGGTCAGGAGAAGTCAGTGTCCAGTCCTGTGGGGCTGTGCTCCTGGCTCATACCTCCAGCACTCACTGCTGCCCCTCCCTTACCAGCTGCACTGTTCAGCCAGCCCCAGGCCTCTGTGAGGTCACTTCCCCCCATCTCCACCTCAAACCTTCAAACTGGGACATGGTGCACCAGTGCCAATCAGAGTGCACTAGTGTAAATTCTATCTGTACTAAGGGTTTGCACCAGTGCCTAAAACATCAGGGTGGCAGAGACCTTCAGAAACAGCAGTACGGTGGCACTAGAACCTATTTCTAGCTCGGTCCCGGACAGCCTGGGTGACCTTGGACACGTCAATGTTTCTCCTCCCAACTTCAGTCTCTTTACCCAGCTGCCACTCACTGGGGTCTCCTCTCTCTCCAGAGCTGCTCACCACTACAGTCTGTGTGGGTGTCCCCAGAGCTAAGGCAGGTCAGCTCGGGAATAGTCTTACAAGGGGGGCTGGGGAGTCTCTGTCCCTGGAAGTTTTTAAGAACAGGTAGGACAAAGCTCTGTCAGAGATAATCTACAGATACTTGGTCCTGCCTCAGCAGAGAGAGTTGGCCTTGATGACATCTTGAGGTCCTATCTGGCCCTACATGTCTAGGATGCGATGCAATATATACATATAAAAATCCAACATACAGAATAAAACCCACCACAACATAATGTCAGGCAATTCAGGGGGGAAAAAACATAACCTACACTCCACAGCATAAAATGACAATACAAAGGAGAAGAAAGCAACACGATGCAAACGATGACATCCTAGGGCAAAAGCAGACAATGGAAAATAGCTCAACTCAAACCAACACAGCACAGGCACCAAACAAGCTGAGGCAAAACAATTCATCATAAAACTGCTACACAATATGGTGCGATCACTGTTCCAAATGGCACCATGCAAAACAGCTCAGCGTAGAACAGGACACAGCACAAAAGAGAATTATTTCAGTGTAGGCCTGGAAGGGACCTTGAGAGGGCGTCTACTCCAGCCTCCTGTGCTGAGGCAGAACCAAGTATCCCTAGACATTCCTAGACTGGTGTATCTCTAACCTGGTCTTAAAAACCTCCAGTGAAGGAAATTCCACAACCTCCCTTGGAAGCCAATGCAAGGCAAACACAGGCCAAAACAACGCTGCACACACACACGCTGGGCTTGGGGTTAAGGGGAGAGGCAAGAATTCAAACAATCTGGGTTCAGTTCCCAGTTTTGCCCCAAATTCCCCATGCAAACTTGAGCAAATTACTTCAGCTCTCTGAGCTTCAGTTTCCCCATCTGTAAAATGGAGAGACGCCTCCCACCATTGGCCTATTTAGCCTTTGAGCTTTTTGTGGTGAGGCCTCTCTGTCCCTGTGGGCATGTCTACACTGCAGTCAGACACCGGCGGCTGGCCCGTGCCCGCTGACTTGGGCTCACACGGCTCAGGCTGTGGGGCTGTTTAATTGTGGTGTCCATGTTCCGGCTGGGGCTGCAGCCCAAGGTCTGGCCCCCTCCCACCTCGCAGGGTCCTACAGCCTGGCCCCAGCCCGAGCCCAGACATCTACACTGCAATTAAATAGCCCCTTCGCCTGAGCCCACTGGGGGTTTTAATGGCAGGGTAGAGATACCCTTGGTGTCTGTTCAGCACCTGTCACAAAGGGGACCCTGATCTTGGTCAGTGTCTGTGCAGAGCCCTGCACAATAGGGGCCTGATCTCAGTCAGGGTCTCTGCAACTCCCAGCATTACAGGATCCCGGATTTTGTTTAGGGCCCCTGCAGCAACTGGCAAAATGTGGGGGCAGGATCTCTGTCAGGGTCTGTGCAGTGCCCAGTACAGTGGTGGGGTGTGATCTGGGTTGGAGTCAGTGCAGTGCCAGGCCCAACAGGGACACAGATCTCAGTCGAGGTCTCTGAAGTGCCCAGCACAATGGAGGCAGCGGTTTGGGTCACAGTCGTTCGCTGCCTGGCACAAGGGGGGCCGTGATCTCGGTCCAGGTCTCAGTTTTACCTGGCACAACAGTGGGGTCTGATCTCACCTGGGGTCTCTTCAGCGCCTGGCAGAACAGGGCCCAGATCTCAGTTGGGGTCTCTGCAGCAGCTGTCAGAACAGGAACACGCTCAGTACGATAAGAGCCCTGATCTCAGTCACACACCTGGAGAGAAAAGTGGGAAGATTTTTGAGAATTCGATATCAGTATTTCAGAACTGACCAGCCCGGTCTCACCCCGCCAGCCCCACGCAGGGACCCCAGTGGGGCCGGGCCCCTCCCCCCGGCACCCCCCGCGGGGCCCCAGGGCAGAGCCTGGCCGGGCCCGGGGGGCGCTGGGCTCCTGCGGGGGCAGCAGCTCCGAGCCCTCCACGGGCGCTGCCCCCCCCCCCAAGGGAGCAGATCCCGGCGCTGCGAGATGCCGGGTCCCCCCCGGGCACTGGGGCAGAGTCACCGCCCGGCCCCGCCCCCGGGGCTCGCTCCGGGACCTGGAGGCTGCAGCTCCGCAGCGGGGCGGGCGGAGCCCGGGGCGGCCCCAGGGCGGCTCCAGCGGGGCAGGGCCCGGGCCGGGCACGGGGGGGTTAATGAAGGGCTCTCCCGCCGCGATCTGCGCATGCCCAGAGCTCCACCGGCACCAACCCTTCTCCGGCCCGGGAGAGGCTCCAACGGCCCCGCGCGAGCCAGGCAGAGCCGCAGCGCCCAACGCTCCTTCGCAGCCCGGCTCCGCCTCCTCTATCTACGTCACTTCTGCTTCCGGGAGAGTCAGGAACTACATCTCCCAGCCTGCCCCGAGGCCGCTTCCGCCCTCTCCGCAGCCTAGGGAAAGGAGGGTTCCAACAGCTGTTACTGCGCATGCTCCGTGCGAGCCCCACTGGGCTCCGCGTGAGCCGGGCCCGGGCTGAGCCGCTGCTGCTCCCCGGGGGCCCGGAGCTGCTGCAGCGCTGAGGCCGGGAGGATCCTTCCCGCGGCGAGTCTGAGCCGCCCCCCCCCCGGCTCTGCTGTGCCCGGTACTGGGGGGGGGTGAAGCGGGTCCCCCCGCCTGGTGCCCCCTTCCCCGCACGGGCGGAGCGGGGCAGCCGCGGGGAGAGAGCCCCCGGGAACGGGGCGGTGACCCCGGCTCCCAGCCCGGGGCAGGGCGCTAGGGGAGGGGGGGAGGGGACGGGAGAGGGTGTGAGGAGAAATTAGAGGGGGGGGCAGGTTCCCAGATCTCTGCCCCCCCCCCGGCACACTCACTGCAGCGTCCCTGCCCAGGGTCACTTCCCTGTGACCGAGGTGAGGAGCAGAGAGAGGAAGAACCAGCCCCGGACTCTCCCTGTCCCCCCTGCGGCAGGAGTGCGCTGCCCTGGGGGCAGGGGCAGGGGGACCCCCCTCCCCAAGGGGGCTCCTTTGGGTCTGGTCTGGTCCAGGGTTTGGTTCACACCCTGTTGCTGGGAGGGCTTCAAAATGTCTTGGTTGGTTACTGCTGCTGGGGGGAGCACAAGGGGGAAAGGAGGGGCCAGGGGCCAGGTCTGTGCTGCACTGTGGGGACGGAGCATGTTCCCAGCCTGGCAGAATCTACAATCTCTGTCTGCAGGGAAAGGGCCTGGGGGAATCGTGATGTGAAATGAACTGAAGCCTGTTCTGAAACCTCCACAACTGCCCTTCTCGCCCTGCCAGGCTGCAGAATGACGCCCACCTCTCGCTCCAGCTCGTCCCAGCCTCCCATGGGACAGGAGAAATGGCTGTAGCGGAGCCAGCTCAGGTAGGGGTTATTGGGGGGTTGCTGGGGGGTTCCTGCTGGAGGGGGAGGGGCAGGAAATACTGAAGAGGTGGCAACTTCTGGGGAGTTAGGTCTGGGTGAGGATAGGGAGTGGGGACAGAGTGTGACAAACCTGCTGGTCCTAGGACCAATCCTATTGAATTTATTCATAAATGATCTGGAGAAAGGGGTAAACAGTGAGGTGGCAAAGTTTGCAGATGATACTAAACTACTCAAGATAGTTAAGACCAAAGCAGATTGTGAAGAACTTCAAAGAGATCTCACAAAACTAAGTGATTAGGCAACAAAATGGCAAATGAAATTTCATGTGGATAAATGTAAAGTAATGCACACTGGAAAAAATAACCCCAACTATACATACAACATGATGGGGGCTAATTTAGCTACAACGAGTCAGGAAAAACATCTCGGAGTCATCGTGGATAGTTCTCTGAAGATGTCCACGCAGTGTGCAGAGGCGGTCAAAAAAGCAAACAGGATGTTAGGAATCATTAAAAAGGGGATAGAAAATAAGACTGAGAATATATTATTGCCCTTATATAAATCCATGGTACGCCCACATCTCGAATACTGTATACAGATGTGGTCTCCTCACCTCAAAAAAGATATTCTAGCACTAGAAAAGGTTCAGAAAAGGGCAACTAAAATGATTAGGGGGTTGGAGAGGGTCCCATATGAGGAAAGATTAAAGAGGCTAGGACTCTTCAGCTTGGTAAAGAGAAGACTAAGGGGGGATATGATAGAGGTATATAAAATTATGAGTGATGTTGAGAAAGTGGATAAGGAAAAGTTATTTACTTATTCCCATAATACAAGAACTAGGGGTCACCAAATGAAATTAATAGGCAGCAGGTTTAAAACAAATAAAAGGAAGTTCTTCTTCATGCAGCACACAGTCAACTTGTGGAACTCCTTACCTGAGGAGATTGTGAAGGCTAGGACTATAACAATGTTTAAAAGGGGACTGGATAAATTCATGGTGGCTAAGTCCATAAATGGCTATTAGCTAGGATGGGTAAGAATGGTGTCCCTAGCCTCTGTTCGTCAGAGGATGGAGATGGATGGCAGGAGAGAGATCACTTGATCATTGCCTGTTAGGTTCACTCCCTCTGGGGCACCTGGTATTGGCCACTGTTGGTAGACAGATACTGGGCTAGATGGACCTTTGGTCTGACCCGGTACGACCGTTCTTATGTTAACATGGGCCTAGATCCTCAGAACAAACACTTGGGTGTTGGGGGAGAAAATTCCCTAATTTGTGAAACAGGAAACAGACAAAGCAACTCCCTGGGCGGGGCTGGGAAAACTGACCAGATTTCCAGGGCTGACCCCTCAGCCTGCTAGCCAGAGGCTGGTGTGACATGGAAAGGGGGCACCCAGCAGGGAGGTGTAGGGAAGATGTCCTGGCCCCTCACATCCAGCTGCTGGCAGTGGGGAGGGTGTTGGGTTCCCTCCCATGGGGTTGTGCCTGGACCCTACTGGGGGCTCCATCTCCTGTATCAGCCTCTGGCTAGTAGGTCTGTGGTGGTTCTGCTGGGAGAGACAAAGGGCTCTCACTTCGTCCCCTCACCCAGATGTCTCCTGGCTGCTCTCAGCAGTATGGGGATAGGACTCTGCTGACTCTCTCAGAGCTTCCATTTGATTGGCTCCTTTCCTCCATGAATAGTGGGAATGTGAGTGGAGTAGCAGGTCCTGAGTGTTGGACTCTTGCTCTTTCAGGGGCCGGTGACCTTCGAGGAGGTGGCTGTGTATTTCACCAGGGAAGAGGGGGCTCTGCTGGACCCCGCTCAGAGAGCCCTCTGCAGAGCCGTCATGCAGGAGAACTGTGAGAATGTGACCTCGCTGGGTAAGGATTCCTGTTCCCTCGGTTTTTAGAAGGAGAAATGCAGAGTTAAGGTTCATGCCACTCCCCCAATGCCACCTCTGCTCTGCCCTGTTTCAGCATCACCCTGACATGCCAGAGACACCCACACTAGCCCTCTCCCCTCCCCTGTTACAGAGCGCTCTGGGAACAGAGCAGTACAGCAGAATGTCTAACATGTTCTTCTCTTTGCTAAGATAATATTCAGGTTCAACTCCATCATAGCAAACGGCAGCTTCCTCCCCCTGGCCTGCTCTCCAGTACTGAACCTCCTGCACACAGGCCAGCTGAGACTTGCACAGTGTTACTACCCCCTCGCCCTCAACCTGAGTTTTCCTTTTGAGTCACTGCCTTCACTTACCCCTCACTAAGCCCCACAGGTCACTCGAACATATGCCACCAGGGTGCTGACAACCCCCATGGCAAGAACACACCCTTGGGCACCTTTGCTGACCGACCTGCAACACTCAGCATGGAAATGAGGCAGAATTGCCCCCCAAGTTTCACATGCACCTCTCTGCATAGCACAGGCACAGCTCTGCCCAGCTGCTCCAACTCATCCCTCCATCAGCCAGTCACAGCTACAGCTGGCCCAGTGCACACAGCTGGAGGCATGCGGATAGGTGCTGGGATTCCCACCTGTGAGCACAGCACAGACAATGTCTTACACTTAGTCTTTCCTCGGGTCGATTATAGGTTCATAGATTTTAAGGCCAGATGTGACTATTAGGTCGTCTACTCTGACGTCCTTTATACCACAGACCATAGAATTCATCCCGTTACTGCTGCATTGAGCTGAATACCTGAGTCCCTGTGGCAGTTGGTTAACCTTTGCACGGCCCACACAGAACCATTCTCACTAGTTCTGGACAGCTACAGGGTTAAGGGTTGGGGGAAAGTTTACATTAACTTTTCATTTCCTGGTCTGCAGAGGTTTAAGTTTACTCACCATCCATATGGTGCAAGGCAGGAGACAGCACTGGGCAACCTTAACGCTGCATTAATGTAGCTTATGAGCATTTAGTTTCCTGTTTTAAAGAATGGATGCTTTTGCCGCTATAGCTGTGTCTGTAATTGAGCTTTGGCCAGCAGAGCCATGTTGGATGGGGTGCGTGTGTGCGCATGCGTGTGGGCACTTTTTCACAGCCTTAAACAATAGAGCTGGACTGGCAAAGCTTTTAAGAGCTACCTAAGACCTACCTAACTAGTTCCTCGACAGACACCTGACACGCCACCTCTGGGTGAACGAATATGCGTGTACCTGGTCTGTGGGATCCCAGTAAAACATTAGGCACCCTGTGCCCTCTGCCAGGTGGCATCAAGAGGTCCATGATGAGTCACATCCTTTTCCTCCTCCAGTCACTGCATTAGAGTGTCTTTAAAATGAGCCGGCTGACCCCCGTTCCAGCCTTCTGTTTGGGTTCCACGGGGCTCTGTCCTTGGTCCTCTTCTTTACTTCCTCTGCACCTTATTTCTGGGGAATCGCATCCGCGCACACACATTCAGCTACCATCTCTGTGCTCCTAACTCCTAGTTCTGCCTCTCTGCTCCTGGCCTGTCTCCTTCTGTCACAACTGAAATCTCAGCCCCTCTCTCTCTCTCTCTCTCTCTCTCTCTCTCTCTCTCTCTCTCTCATCTCCTCACTGATGTCCAGCCATCAGCTAAAGATCAACAGCTGAAGCAAAGCTCTTAATATTTCCCCCAAGCCCTCCCCCCACCTTCTTTCTCTACCGCCGCAGACAGCACCATTGTGCTGCCTGTCACTCAGGCCCATAACTGTGCAATACCTTTGTCACGGAGCTCTCTCTGGGGCCTCCTATCCAGGCTGTGCCTACACCTGGCATTTTCTTTTTGCGTAACATCCTTAACAATTGGCCTTTCCTATCCATCCGCGCAGCTAGACCTCTTAGTCATCCTCTCCTGTCTCAGTTACTCCAACATCCTTTTCTCTGACCTCACCTTGCGCATCTCCATTCAGAAGGAAAAAGCGCCCTCCTGGTCCTCGAACATGACTTATGAGGGAAGGTTGAAAGAACTGAGCATGTTTAGTTTTGAGAAAAGAGTGAGTGGGGAACTGAGAACAGTCTTCAAATATGTCAAGGGTTGTTATAAGAGAGCAGTGATTAATTGTTCGTCACGTCCACTGAAGGTAGGAGGAGAAGTAATTGGTTTGATCTGCTGCAAGGGAGGTTGAGGGTGGGTAATACAAAAACCTTTCCAGCGATAAGGATAGGGAAGTGCTGGAATGGATTACAAAGACAGGTTGTGGAATTCTTGTCCCAGGAGGGTTTTAAGAACAGGTCAGACAAACTTCTGGCATATTTACACCTGCTCCTGCCGCAGGGCGATGGGAATGGAGTAGATGACTTCTTGAGGTCCCTTCCAGCCTATATTAGAAGATTTTAGGATTCATTGCCCTTTGCTTTGATCACGTCTCCTGGTGGAGAATTCGGACCTTTTTTGTGGATCAGCTGCGGGTACAAATTTTGTTCCTAGAGCCCTGAAAATCTGCAGATATCCATGGACCATTTTTGCGGATCGCAGATCGGATGCGGATATAAATTTTGTATCCATGCAGGGCTCTACCTGTCTTACTTCTGTCTATACCTACAACTTAAATCTATTTCGTACACAGTGACTACATCTGAAATAACATATGAGATCACCATAACAATGATCAATGAATGATAAAATGAACTAATTGGCTCCATGAACCACGGAGACTCTTCCTTTTCCATCCCCACCTGCAAGAGCCGCCGTCTCTCTTCTCTGCATGTTCTTTGGATCTTCGAATTTGTCCCTCCTGAAGTCACATGGCCTGATTCTTATTTTTCACATTCTTCTTTGGCAGAAGAATTGGTCTCTGGCTCTTGAACTACACCATCTAATTTGCCAGCTTTCTCCACACACAGTGTTTTTTATGCTCCCTCCCTTTATACCTGACTCGCTAGGTTCCCTAATGCCGCAGGATGTGCTTTCCTGACATCTAATGCTGCTGAGATCCTGCCTTCAGTGATATCCCTGCCCTTCCTGGTCCTTACTCCACTGAACCCCCCAGCCCATGCTTCCTGTTCCCAGCTTCCCCTGGACTCTCTCTTTGGCTCTGGACCTCTCTGTCAGCAAGAAGCAGTGCCAGGGACACTTGCCCTCTGTCTGGAGTCTTCACTTTCTGGGAAATGCAGTTCCAGTCTCTGTTTTTTAGGAGCCTCTTTGATAATGAGTGTCTGGCTGTGTGTGTTCCCAGCAAAGATGGGGATAGTTAAATCCCTCCTAAGCAGAGTGTTCTGCACCTTTGAGCACCTGGGGAGCTGGCCCTGCGATTTTATTGTTTAAAATGGACTGGGGTTAAACTAATAGAATGTTTTTATGATGATAAATGGCCTATGAATTCCCCTGATCTCCTTTGTTTTCTTTCCCTTGAGCAGGGTTTCCAGTTTCCCAACCCCCTGTGATCTTCCAACTGGAAGGAGGGGAAGAGCCGTGGGTCCTGGATCTCCCTGGTTCAGTGGAAAGCGAGATCCTGGGAAGTCCCTGCACAGGTAAGGAAACATTAAACCAACCCAGAAACTGTAAGTGCCTGAGAGAACCCGCTGGAATTCCCCACACAGACTCTGTGAGCTCAGGACAGTCCCCAGCAGATCTCACTCCTGGCTTCCTACAGATGATGATTGACACCTCGGCTGGAGCTCCCTCCCTTCCTACTGAGTGTTTGGATGGGATGTGGGCAGGGCCGGCCTTGGGGAAATGGCACCCGGGGCAAACTTGCATTTTGGTGCCCCTGGCTCCCATGGGCTCCCTAGGCAACCCACGTTCCCTTCCCCCCAACCTCTGCACTGTGTCCCTTTGCCCCAAATGCCTGCTCCCCCTCCTGCACCCCTAATCCCTACAACCCCTTCAATCCTAACCTCTGCCCCCCTCGTGCACCCCAACACCTGCCCCCTCCTGAGCCCCTAACCCCTGCACTGTGCCCCCTTCACCCCAGCTCTTGCACTCCACTCCTGTGCCGCAATCATTAATGATCTGGAGGATGGCGTGGACTGCACTCTCAGCAAGTTTGCAGATGACACTAAACTGGGAGGAGTGGTTGATATGCTAGAGGGTAGGGATAGGATACAGAGGGACCTAGACAAATTAGAGGATTGGGCCAAAAGAAACCTGATGAGGTTCAACAAGGACAAGTGCAGAGTCCAGCACTTAGGGCAGAAGAATCCCATTCACTGTTACAGACTAGTGACTGAATGGCTAGGAAGCAGTTCTGCAGAAAAGGACCTAGGGGTTACAGTGGATGAGAAGCTGGATATGAGTCAGCAGTTGCCCTTGTTGCCAAGAAGGCTAACGGCATTTTGGCTGTAAATAGGGGCATTGCCAGCAGATCGTTCCCCTCTATTCGACATTGGTGAGGCCTCATCTGGAGTACTGTATCCAATTTTGGGCCCTACACTACAAGAAGGATGTGGAAAAATTGGAAAGAGTCCAGCAGAGGGCAACAAAAAATGATTAGTGGGCTGGAGCACATGACTTATGAGGAGAGGCTGAGGGAACTGGGATTGTTTAGTCTGCAGAAGAGAAGACTGAGGGGGGATTTGATCGCTGCTTTCAACTGCCTAAAGGAGGGTTCCAAAGAGGATGGATCTAGACTGTTCTCAGTGGTAGCAGATGACAGAACAAGGAGTAATGACCTCAAGTTGCAGTGGGGGAGGACTAGGTTGGATACTAGGAAAAACTATTTCATTAGGAGGGTGGTGAAGCACTGGAATGGGTTACCTAGGGAGGTGGAGTCTCCTTCCTTAGAGGTTTTTAAGGCCCGGCTTGACAAAGCCCTGGCTGGGATGATTTAGTTGGGAATTGGTCCTGCTTTGAGCAGGAGGGTGGACTAGATACATCCTGAGGTCCCTTCCAACCCTGATATTTTATGGTTCTATGCAGCCCTTCACTGCTACCCCCTGCACCACTCTCCTGTGCCCTCAACCCCTGCACTGTGCCCCCTTTGCCTCTAACCCCAGCATCCCCCTCCTGCACCCAAGTGGGGAACCTGACCTGGATGCACAAAGCAGCTGGCATTGCTGCTCGCTCCCCCACTGGACTGCTGCTCCCCCGCCCCACACAGCCCTGGGGGGCTGGGAGAGGGGAGCAAGGAGCGACGTCAGGGCTTCCTGCACCCAGGTCACTTTCCCTGCAGGCTGTGTAAGGGGAGGGCAGGAGAGCAGCTGCTCCTGATGTCTCAGCACAGCCCAAGTGGGGAAGTGACCTGGATGCAGGGAGCCCTGGTGTGTGTGTTGGGGGGACTGTGTGTGTGTTGGGGGGAGGATATTAAACAGTGTGTGTGTGCCTGAGTGAGTGAGCGCACTGTCTCTTTAAGAAAGTTCTCAGGGTTGGGAGCCTGAACTAGGCTTGTTCAGACACAGGCAGCTGCTGGCAGCTCCGGCCCCAGAGAGGCAGCAGCACACGCAGATTCCCCCCCGTCCCGTCACCCCAGCTCAGTGGAAATCGGCTACCCGGGTGAGGGGCAGGGAGACACCCCCCCATCAATCAGCACCTCCCCCCTGCAGAGCAGTCAGGAGGATGCTCCCAGTTGGGGGTGGACGGGGCGATTCCCGGGGTGAAGGGAGGGTGGGGGGTTGGGGGGACAGGAACAGCAGCAGCTGCACACGTGGAGCAGGGCGGAGAGGGGCCCCTCTGCTCCGGAGCAGTCACCTGGCTCTGACGCTGGTTGTCCAGCTGCCCGCTGCAGCTCAGGTCTCTCCCACTCCCCCATGCTGCTGCTTATCTGCTCCCTGTGCCGCTTTCATCAGCCCAGCGAGCCTCTCGGCAGCAGGTCAGGTGTGAATCCAAACCCTGCACCCGGCACCCCCTTCGGTGGGGCACCCGTACGGCCCCCCCAAAGGCCGGTTCTGGGTGGGGAGCAGAATTGATCCCCTCCACTGTCCCCTGTGGGGAAGAGTTTGGGGGAGTTCAGTCCCTGATTTTTATTTTCTGTCTCTCCAGCACTTACTTGGGTTTGTTCTCTGCCTTTCCATCCCCAATTCTGAGATTTCTCCTCTCTTCTAGCAGGTGATGGGGTGGTGAGGGAGAGCGAGGAGCAGAATCCTCACCAGGAAGATGCTGAGCTTGCCAAAGCGCATGGGGAATTACTGCGAAGAGCCAAAGGGAGCGTGTCCAGCCCCTGTGAGCAGGGAAAAGCTGGTGAAAGTTACCCCAGACCAGAGAGAGAGCAGGGAAACCACTCAGAGGAGAGAGTGGATGAACCCATTGATTGTCAGGGAACTCACAGGGACCTCAAGGAAACTACGTCCCAGGAGAATATCCTCACGGAAAAGCAAGAGAATACATGTAGTGAGTGTGGGAAAAACTTCCATTACCGCTCAACCCTTATTCGACATGAGATAATCCACACAAAAGAGAGACCCTACGAATGCTGTGAGTGTGGGAAAAGCTTCAATCGTACCTCAGCCCTTAGTAGGCATCAGCGAATACACAGAGGAGAAAGACCTTATGAATGCTGTGAGTGCGGGAAAAGCTTCACTCAGAGATATACCCTTAACTCTCATCAGAGAATCCACACAGAAGAGCGACCCTACGAATGCTGCAAGTGCGGGAAAAGCTTCTCTCGGAGCTCAAACCTTACTACGCATCAGAGGATCCACACAGGAGAGAGACCCTATGAATGCCGTGAGTGCGGGAAAAGTTTCAGTCAATTCTCCTCCCTTATCTCTCACCAGAGAGTCCACACAGGAGAGAGACCCTATGAATGTTGCGAGTGTGGAAAAAGCTTCTCTCGGAGCTCACACCTTACTACGCATCAGAGGATCCACACAGGAGAGAGACCCTATGAATGCAGTGAGTGCGGGAAAAGTTTCACTCACCTCTTCTCTCTTATCTCTCACCAGAGAGTCCACACGGGAGAGAAACCCTATGAATGCAGTGAGTGCGGGAAAAGCTTCTCTCGGAGCTCAACCCTTGTCACACATTACAGAGTCCACACCGGAGAGAGACCCTATGAATGCTGCGAGTGCGGGAAAAGCTTCACTCATAGCTCAGGCCTTTCTAAACATCAGAGAATCCGTAAAGGAGATAAACTTCATAAAAACCTTCTCTAGAGCTGTCAGGAGATTTTTTCTTTAATTCTTTTGAAAGTTCCCAAGTAGTGAGTATTAAGGCTGTTTGCATCTTTTGCACATTGTAGTCCCTCAGCTCCCACACATGAGTTGCCCAATTTTGAAGCTCGCCCATCTTTGGGGTGGATCCTGTGGTCCTTTGTATCAACTCCATTGTCCTGCGAGTCATTGGAGTGTGTGTCCTTTCTACCAGGAATGTCATCACCCCAGGTGGGGGAGATGGGGGGTGTCTTCAGCCAGCTACGTTGAGATAAAATCTACCTGGGTCTCATCACTGTGGTTGCCGTGGAGTTCACTTTCCTGATGTAATAAGACAGCTATTCTTGCAGTAAAGACATGGGCTATGGATAGTCAGTGGGGTTATCTAGCACATTCCTCCTGATCTGAGCTAACCATCATCACATTTCCTTGTCTAAACAAACCTGGAGATTCACATTTGTACTCCTCCTCCCAGTGCAAAGTTATTGTTAGAGACGTCAAGTTCCTCTTTGAGGAGAGATTGTCTCATTCCCAGTTGTTCTCACATTACCCTGGATTGTGCAGAACAGCAGTTATTTTGTTGACTTTTTTTTCTCATTTAAAATATATTTAAATATGATGAAAAGCTGGAGCAGTGTCAGGGAAATAAGGGTCATTTTAGGCTCTGTGACACTGGAAGGAGATGGGGCGACTCAGACATTCCATCCTTCCCCATCACCCCAGAACTGTTACCTTGTGCCTGAGCCATGCACAGTTCACCCCTTCGTATTCCTTCGCTTCCCAACGTGTCTGGTGGGGTCATGTTCTTGGCTGTCCATGCTTGGGAATGGTGCTTGTACACGTCTTTGATCCTAAATCAGAATCAGTCTGGCAGGAGATGAAAGTGTCAGACTTGGAAGGGGATTTCAAATGGATCCCAAGCACCGTTCAAATCCCCTTTTCCCTCAATGGCAAAGCTGCTTCTGGGAAGGTCGGCTGTTTTTTCTCCCGTTATGAAGGTGCTAAAACTCCTGTAAATAACACTAATGAGAGAGGTATCAGAGGGGTAGCCGTGTTAGTCTGGATCTGTAAAAGCAGCAAAGAATCCTGTGGCACCTTATAGACTATCAGACTTTTGGAGCATGAGCGTTCGTCGGTGAATACCCGCTTCGTCGGATGCATGAGAAAGCGCTGGGTGAAGCAGGTTTCAGTGGATCATGGGAGAATCTCTCATCCTGATTCTGAGACATCAGATGTAACCTAGTCTGGAATTTCATTTTTAAATTAAAATGAAAGTGTCTTCTACCTCTCTGTGATATGGGTTTTCTATCTTTCATGAAGGCTCCTTGGTCATATAACTGCATGTTATTTTTGTTTGACAGAATGTAGTTCAGATTTTTTGGGAAATTTCAGACAAATTACCATTTTTTTACTTCAGGTTTTTTCCCCCTATTCCTGCATGATGACATGGAGAAAATTCAAATGCAGTTCAGTCAACAGGAGAGAATACTCCAAGCTGTTGGACATATTATCAAAGAAACAGTCGTATGTTTAAATCGCCACTCTGACCCCAAATGGGTGCAACTGACCGAAGTAAGTGCACAGGGTAGTTCAGTTGTTTAAGTCAATATTGTCGCAGATGATCCAGGGATAGAATTCCACAGCAAGTGATTCGGAACTAGGAAAACGCCCAGGTATTTGGTTCCCAAGGTATTTGTGACCCAGTCCCTACAGGAGGTTAGTCCTGAAGAGATCTCCTAGCTAATCCCAACATTTGGGAAATGCTGTCTGTGATGAGGTGCATCCACCCTGACCTGGCACTGCTAGGGTTAACTGCGCCATGTGGGCTGAAGAGGCCACACCCCCTCACCCTCTCTGGGCATGCGCCAACTGGAGACGGAGTATAAACGGGAGCAGCTCAGCCTGGGCAGACTGGGAACAAACCTATGTTGTTGGCACAGGGGGGCGGGGGGAGAGCCCAGGGCAGGGGTGGCAGGGGGCTGTGGGGGTGGGGGGAATCCCAGGGCTCGGTTAGCAGGCTCCTCTGGCGGGGGATCCCAGGGCTGAGGGTGGGGGCAGCCAAAATTTTTTTTGCTTGGAACGGCAAAAAACCTAGAGCCGACCCTGCCTCCATGCACCGTGAGGTAGGTATGAGCGGATCATTATTATCCCTACTTGAAAGAGGGAGAAGCTAAGGCTGAGAAAGGAGAATTGACTTGTCTTAGGTCACACACCCAGCCAGTGGCGGAGTTGGGAATAGAACCCAAGACCCCTGATTTTCAAACTTACCATCGGATCTTGAATTTCAGACAGTGAATGACCTGAATAAAGTGCTCTGATGAGCTCCAGACCAACAACAGTGATAGTAATTATTCAGCAAGTATTTGAGCAGTTCATGATTCTCTCTAATGTTGCAGTTCTCCTCAGAGACCATTAATGCAGAGAAGCAGCAAAATTCATCAAACATAGAACTGGTTCTGACTTATTTCCTTGCTCTTAAAAGAGAACACCAAGGACCTGAGTCTCGTCCCTGTCAATAACCCCCTGCTCAGCCCATCAGGGTAGAGACTGAGGACGGGAGGCTGAGGGTTCTCACCAGCGAGCCCAAAGGATGGCCCAGGTCACTGGTGGGGATCACTGCCCAAGCACTATTTCAGCCCTATATTTTTGGATGGATCTCCCACAGTGGGAGCTGCAGAGCCCTCCCCCGCAACACACACACACACACACACTCCTGGTGTTGGGAGGGGAACAGGAGAAAGGACAAAAGAAGCAAGAAATGAAGAGAAAGGAGAGAGGGATGGATGGAGGAAAAGGGGAAACAAAAAGGACAAAACCTAATGTCCCCAGTGATTCTCAGGGACAAAATCCCAGGTGCGCAATAAACTTCTGCCTCCTTAAGCTCATGTTTTCCATGCTTAGAATTCAACTGTCACCAGATGGATCAGACTGAACAGGTTTCAAACCTCCAGGAGGCTCTTACCTTCTAAACAGGGACGGCTGTTTTCTAGTAAAATCACTAAAAGGGAAGGAGAAAACTCAAAAGAGGTTCCTCCTGGCGCTCACGTCCGTGAACCCGAATACTCTCTCAGTCCTCAAAGAGAGACCTGGAGAAGGAGACTTGCTGAAGCAAAACCACAGGGGTCTCTGAGGTTTCCCTCACCCCTGTCTTGCCTGGCTGATGTCAGCATCTCTCTGTGAGGTCACCA
This sequence comes from Mauremys mutica, assembly GCF_020497125.1. Classification (NCBI taxonomy): domain Eukaryota; kingdom Metazoa; phylum Chordata; order Testudines; family Geoemydidae; genus Mauremys; species Mauremys mutica. The sequence continues at coordinate 79,121 of NW_025422893.1, forward strand.
CCTCCCCACCACCTCTGACCAATAGGCTGAGGTCCTGCAAAAGGCCTTTGTGATGTCACTGCCACACCCCTCCCTTGCTGTGCCAATGTCCTGCCCCTGGCCAGGCACTTTGGAGGTTTGAGCTACTCCCTGGGGATCACCCCACTCAAGGAGCGTTCGTTCTAGGCAGCAAGCCGGCTAGACAGGGAAACATCAGACACTGCTCCCAAAAGCAAGAGGAGAAAGGCAGAGACATTGGAGACGAGGAATTGGGGGGAGAAGAAGGAGAGAACAGAGAGACAATAAATGATTGAAGCAGAACAGGTGTCCCAACTCCATCTTGCTCATCACAGGTGTTCAGAGAGACAGGTAGTTGCAGGTTTTCCAGTGTGAAGTCTGAACTTTGATTCTAACAATGTGCGTTGAAATATCAAGGGGATCTCCACATACCTGATATCTTCCCCCTCCCCTTTTTTGTATTAATTTTTATTTTGACGTGTTTGGATTAACCGTGATCGTCCATTTCCCCAACCTGTATTGCAACTTGGGGTTTATGTTTATTTTTCCTCCCTTTTGTTCATGTCATTATAATTGTAACAGCAAAGGAATCTGCAGGAGCAAAAACTGACTCAAAACTTCATTTCCCCATCATGCCGGAACATCCTACAAACAGCTCACGCAGCTGGAATCATAACACGCAAGGCCAGGGGATGGGAGATGCAGGTTTCCAAGTGTTCTGTCTTTCTCAGATGACACATTCCAGCCCCTTGTGTGCCTCCATCCTGTATGACCTGCTGGACTTTGACACATTTATTGTTTCATTCTATAGATAAAGTGATTGTAACACAATGTGACTGAAATTGTATCACTTCCAGATGAGGAAACAACAAAAGAGAAAAGCCTTTATTGTATTGGCTGGGAATCAAACCCAGATGAATTGCTTGGAAGGCACCCAGGCACACCACTATACCAATACACCTGGCAGGAGTAGCTTTCCTGCAGGCTGTGTGTGCTGGCAGAGGGAGTGACATATGACCACAGAGTTAGTGAGCAGGGTGGATGGGCTGGAAGCTGCCTGACAGCTGGGGGCAGAGTTACCATCCCAGAGTGACTGAAAGGGGGCAAAGGTGAAAACAGGTCTCACTGGGAGCTGGCCCCACACCAGCCCCGCCCCAGGAGAGGGGAACTGAAGCTCAACTTCAATCACAGAAAAATCTTCCCTGAGAAGGAAGGGGACAGCTTGTTTTAAAGATCAGGTTTGTGTTTGTTCCTGCTACATACGGAGGGGCTGGGTAGTGCTGATTCCAGCCCCGACTCTGGGAGGATAAGGAACAAATTCAGGCTGCCAGTGACCTGCAGGAGGGAGATGATCTTTTGACAGTGACAGATGCCTCGTCCTAAAGGCCTTTGTCTGCCCCCTTCCAGTGACTGTTTGGCACAGGAATGCAGCCCCCACTCCTGGGTCTCTCCTGGGGAAATAATGTTTCTGTGCAAAACACCAAAGCTTTTAACAGAAAGGAAGAAAAGGAAATGGCCACATGATTGGACTAGGACATAAGGAATGAAACACAAGATGCTTCTCCCCTGTGCATTGACTTTTAACCTTGTTTGTGGTGGTGTTGTATCCATGTTGGTCCCAGGGGTCCTCTGGGGCGCCGGGCATTGGCCACTTTCGGGAGAGTGGGCTAGATGAACTGGTCTGACTCAGTGTGGCTGTTCTTATGTTCTAACTGCTGGTTATGGAAGAGACGACCTTCCAGGCTACACAGAACTGAAGGGTGTTGGGTTAGCTCCACAGCTTGTCTCTTTCACCAACAGAGGTTGGTCCTCTGCAAGCTCTTACCCTCACCTGCCTTGTCTCTCTCGGACTCTGAAAAATGTTTTCTCTTCACTCCCCTTGGAGAGACGTTAAGTTTCCCTTTGGGCAACTATCAGGCTGAAGCAATTGTATTGACTGTGACACTAGAATTGAAGATTTAATATTATAAATAAATGAGTCTAAACCTGAGGTTCTGGTTTTCACATTGGTTTTTCTAACTCAGTTCCCAATTCTCTTCTAGAAAGGCCTCCAGGACGCCTGCCCAGCCCAGCAAAAGTGGCAAGGAGAAAGCCCACACTGCTGCTCCTTCAGGTAGTTGAAGGCTGCTATCAAATCCCCCCTCACTCAGTCATTCACCAGTCTGTGGCAGTGCCTGGGATTCTTCCGTCCTAAATGCAGGACTCTGCACTTCTCCTTGTTGAACCTCCTCAGATTTCTTTTGGCCCAATCCTCCAACTTGTCTAGGTCACTCTGGACCCAAACCCTGTCCTCCAGCGCTTGGATTCTTTACATGCGTTCACAGAGCAAAGAGCACATGTTCCATGATTTCATAGGGCAGAGTTTTGTGCTATCGGGAGCTTTCCCTGTGCGAATTTGACAGGTGGATCAACATAGAGACACATTGTGACCCTTCTCAGGGTGCTGAGGGCTGTGAGTCTCCTTGTTGCCACCTGCCACAAGGAAGAGGGAGTTTTGCATTTGGCAGCTGGATGTTAGTGACCAAACTCACCAGCCTGCTGGAACTCAAGGACCCTCCTCTGAGCTACAGCAGCCATCTTAACCCTTGAGTTCCTTCAATGTGTCTCCCTCTGGGGTCCAGCCTGGATCACCAGATACTCGGTGAAATCCGAGATCCTCTCTTCCCCAAGTATCCCAGGTTACTAGCTTTACTGTGGACCATTGCTACTGTATCTCACACAGCACCTGAGTACAGTTATTGAACAAGCAAAAAATTTATTTCACAACAGATAGAGATTTAAACAAACGTGAGTGATGGAAACCAACTGTTACCACTAAACAAAGGCAGAAAGTAATAGAATAGAAAGGCCAGCACAAAAAACAGAGAGAGGAACAATAAGATAGTAAAAGGACAATGGTTGGAACTCTCCATTTCTCTCAGTCTTTGGATTGATGGGTACTAGAGCTGTAGCAACATTTGAGGAACCAGGGTAAATTAAATCAAATTAACTTTTCAAGATTAGCCATCATTTCCTGTATGACTAACAAAACACAAAAACAAGATGACTTTCAGTTTTCCAAAATAATTCACATTATCACACAGTCTCTTACTCTTTATCCAATAACTTCACCTATAATTTCATTTTAACTGGTAACAATAACATATTCAAAGATCACAAATTCTTGTCATATATGTTAGTTTTCTTTTAATCCCCATTGCCAACAACTGAACCTTGGCTCAAGTTGTGGTTTCTTCCAACGTGAGTCCCAACACTTCTGTGAGTTCATATATCTCGGGTTCTTCTGCCATGTGTGTTGGTAGAAGGGGTCTTCTATGTCGCAATGTTTGCATCATGGAGAAAAATACCTCTCTTTTCACACTTTTTAATCTTTCAAAGTAGGAGGGGGTAGAGAAGTAAGGTAAATGCATAAAACACAAGAGAAAACTAAGGCCTGGTCTACACTAAAGACATTTATCGGGATAACTATATTGCTTAGGGGTGTGAAAAATCCACACAACTGAGCAACGTAGTTACACAGCCCTAACCCTCTGTGTAGATAAGTGCTACATGAGCGGGAGAGCTTCTCCTGCCAACACAGCCACCGCCGCTTGCAGGGGCTGGACTAATCAAGTCCGATGGGAGAAATCTCTCCCATTGGCTTAGAGCATCTGTTATAGCAGTGCTACAGCAGCGCAGCTACATTGGTGCAGCTGTGCCAACATCAGCTTAATTGTGTAACCACAGCGTCAGACACAAAACCATAGAATCAGGACTCAACATGCGTGTATCTGGAAGTCTGAAATTGGAGGCTGACAAATACGTTGCCTCATTGGTTACCATCATTTCTACAGCCTGAAAGTCCTTGTTACCCAATCAGGCAGCCACAGGGAAGGACTGTCCTATGAAGCACTCTCTCTTTGCATCCAAACAGTGAAGGATGACTGTTCTCAATCTAACTCTGGCATACTTTGGAAGTGTAATCAGTGACACTGAACTAGGAAGTGGAGTTGTACAAACCATTTTCCTTGGGTCACCATAGCTTCCTTTACTGGGGCTATGGCTACATTAACGCTTCAAAGCGCTGCCGCGGCAGCGCTTTGAAGCGCTAAGTGTAGTCAAATCCCCAGCGCTGGGAGAGAGCTCTCCCAGCGCTGTCCGTACTCCACCTCCCTCTGGGGAATAACGGACAGCGCTGGGAGCGCGGCTCCCAGCGCTGGGGCTTTGACTACACTGGCGCTTTGTAGCGCCGCAATTTGCAGCGCTGAAGAGGGTGTTTTTTCACACCCTGCTGCAGCGCTGCAAATTTGCAAGTGTAGCCATACCCTTAGGTGGAAACCAAGAACTGGGTGTGGACTCTTTCAACCTCAGCTCTTTCCAAATCCTTGGTTTTGGATAGGGTAAATTTACACTTCTCTGCAGAATACTTTACAAAACCACTTAAAATCTCAGCAATGTTAATGAGGAGTGGCTTCCTGAAACATGCCCAGCTTTTCTTTAATTGAGTGGCACAGGTCCAGGGAAGGGACTGGATACAGGCCTGGGATCAGAATCTTCGTTAGTTACCAGAGCTGGAGATTCTATTCAAACATGGCTATTTTTCTGAAGCTATTACATTTTCAACACTGGTTTCATTTTATACACATCTTTAGCGCCTACAAAGGATAAATTCAACCAAAAACTCCACTTCTATTTCCTCAACATCTGTGTCATGAAAGGCTGCATTTCCCATACCATAGGATTTGCTAGGAGAGATCTTCTGTAGGGCCTGGGTTACAAATGCTCTGGGAACCAAACACATGGGCATTTTGCCTAGTTCAAAACCACTTACCATGGAATTCTCTTCCCAGATCATCGGAGACAATATTGCCTTAAACAACTGAAATACACTGTGATCAGATGCACTTCCTTCAGTTAGTTGGGGTTCTGCTGTTGTTCATCATTTCTGAGTGGAGATTTTAAATCACTGCTATTTCTTTGTTAGCCTGTCCAGTAAATTAGAGAGTTCTCTCCTGTTGATAGAACTGCACTTCAGCTTTCTCCATGTCATCATGGAGGGATGGGGAAAAAGCAAAGCTGAAATCATAAATGAGGACTTTAGCAAAGGGTCATTGTCTTAAATTCTTCAATAAATCTGAGCTACATCCTATCAAACTGAACTAATATCCAATTGGGTGACCAAACAGCCTTCAGGAAAGATAGAAACCCACATCACAGAGAGAGAATACATGACAAAGAAAGTGTCAAGTGAAATTCAAGAGCAGGTTACATCTGATTATTCAGAATCGGGACAAGAAATTCTCCCATCACATTCTCCTCTGATCCATTCAAAACTGCTTCCCTCATCCCTATCTCAATAGTCAGTTATGTTATTTACAACATTTTTAGTATCCTAGGATCCCCATAATGAGGGAAAAACAGCCACCTTGCCAAAGGTGGCTTTACAATAGATGGAACCTGGGATTTAAACTCCAATAACACTGTATTTGGGATCCATTTGAATTCCCCTCCCAGGTCTTTGACACTTTCATCTCCAGTCATAGCGACTCTGATATAGGATTAAAGAAGTCAAAACATCATTTGCAAGCACAGACAATGGAGAATGCTTCATCACATGACACTTGTGAAGTGGATGGATAGAATGTGATGAAGATAAACTCTGCCTGGTTCAGGCAAAAGGTAACAGTTCTGTAGTGATGGGGAAGGAAGGAATCTCTGAGTCACCCCATCTCCTTCCAGTGTCACAGAAGCTGTAATTATACTTTTTTCCTGCCCTTGCTCCTCTTCATTTACATATAATTTGAAAAATTCCCAATATATCTGCTCTTCAGCACAACCCAGAGCAACGTGAGAACAATTGGCAAGGATACAATCTGGATCACTGGTGACTCTAACAATAACTTTGCAATAGGAGGAATGGTATAAACGTGATGCTCCCTGGTTCCTCATAGGAAGGGCACACTCCAATTACTTGTGGGACAATAGAAAGGACAAATAGGTCCATCTCAAAAGAGGGTGAACTGCAAAAGGCAAAAATGGGCCACTCATCTGGACAAGCTGAGGGATAATGGTTCTGCACACAGTTCAAAGAGTTTTAAAAGTTACTATGTGGGAATCAGGAAAAGTATTAAAGAAAAGAAAGTCTTGATAGCCCTAGAGATTTTTACAATGTTTATCTCCTTTGCAGATTCTCTGATGGCTAACATGGGTTGAGCTGCGATTGAAGGTTTTCCCACACTCACGGCATTCAAAGGGCCTCTCCCCTGTGTGGATTCTCTGATGTTGAGAAAGGTTTGAGCTGCTAGTGAACCATTTCCCACACTCACGGCATTCATAGGGCCTCTCCCCTGTGTGGATTGTTTGATGCCTAGTAAGGTGCGAACTGCGATTGAAGGTTTTCCCACACTCACTGCATTCATAGGGCCTGTCCCCTGTGTGGATTCCCTGATGTACAGAAAGGGTTGAGCCGTGAGAGAAGGTTTTTCCACACTCCCTGCATGTATTTTTTCTCTTTCGCCTGAGAATATCCTGCTGTGTTGTGGTTTCCATGAGGACCTTCTGAATTCCCCAACAGGAAATAAATTTATCCACTTTCTTCCCTGGCTGGTTTCCTTGATCTGTTTCTGGTCTGTGCTGAATCTCCCAGGAGTTTCCCTGCTCATGACTCCTGGACACATTCCTTTTCCATCTTTGCGATAATGCTCTGTTTTTACCCACTGGCTCAACATTTTCAGGCTGAGAATTCTGCTCCTCTTTCTCACATGCCATTGCATCACCTGCTGTGATAGAGACAAAAACCTCAAACAGGGATGGAAAGGGGAAGACCAAACAAAAACAAGTGCTGAAGACAGGTCAAATAAAAATCAGGCGCTGAACTCCCCCAAACTCTTCCCCCAAATAGGAGAGAGGAGGGGGATGAATTCAGCCTTCACATCCCATCCAAATACGCAGGGGGAAGGGAGGAAGCCACTGCCTGGTGTCTGCTAGGATCTATAGGAATCCATGAACTATATTTACCCTGAGGATACGACCCCTGCTCGGGATAATAATGAACTGAGAGACCTCCCCAAGGGCTTCGTTGGGCATTCCAGATGTTTCCTTCAGGCACTTACAGATTCTGAGGTGGTTTAATGTTTCCTCACCTGTGCAGGGAGATCTCAGGATCTCTCTTTCCTCTGAACCCTGGAGGTCTGGGACCCATGGCTCTTCCCCTTGTTCCAGCTGGGAGATCACATCACGCTGGAAAACTAGAAACCCTGCTCAGATGGAAGAAAACAAAGGACTTCAGTTGATTTCATAAGACTTGGTCATAAAAAACCATTCTATTCATTTAACTTCAGTGCTTAGTGTGACCTGGTGGGCCAGGGGCAGTTCTCACTGAAAATGCCAAAGTTAGGACAGGCTGAAAAAGGGAGAGCAGATGCTCCCAAAACTGATGGTTAACACTGAAGTTAAACTCACCAACCAGTCAGCAACTGTGCTTCTGATCCCCCACACGGGTTATCAAGAAGCTGAAAAAAGAAATCACACAGCCCAGATTATTGCATCCCAGATCTCTGACTCCCAATCAGCAACTAGGTCCAGTACAGTGAGAGGTTATTTAAAAACTCTGCTCACATAAACAAAGTGTTCCTCTGACCCCAAAGGGTCAGCCACATCACCAGGTCAGTATAGGTTTGGATATTACCCAAAATTCCATCCTTCCAGACAATCCTTTAGCATCTAAACTAAAGGTTTAAAGGAAAGAAAGACAGAAAGAAGTTAAATGGGAAAGCAGTCAGATACATTCCAAAATGGATATATCAGGTTCTTATCAGTATTGGTGAGTTGCTGGCTTGAAAGTCCGTCTGGAACACATCCATAGCGTGGATGGGTCATTCAGTCCTTTGTTCCAGGGTTCAGTTTGTAGAGAAGTTTCTCCAGAGGTAGGAAGGGGGATTGAAGACAAAATGGAGATGATGCAGCTGCCCTTTACATTCCTTTTGCCATGTGTCCTGTTCTTCCTGTGTCCCAAACACAAGATTCACAGCACATGGTATGGAAAAGCCTTGGAGTTCTCAGTAGACAGGCATACCCCGGCATGTCTTGCTGACTCAATAGGTGTATCCCCTTGGTCCTTTCCATGGGCTCATTGTACAGCTGATGACCCTCAATGGGCCATCAAACAGGCTAGGCAGTGTTGATGTCAATATGTCTCGGGGTGTCACCCAGAAACACTGCACAAGTCTGGAAATACAGATATACCCTACATATCTATAACTCACGATACAAAGGTGATACAAACGTAGAAACAATATTATCATACTTGGCAAATCATGACATTTTTACTGACACCTTACATGGCATATCTAGCACAATTCATTGCAATTTTATCATATTATATTATTATTTTATTATTAATACCAAAGTGTCTCACAATTCCGTACAGTGTCACACGTGGTAAACCAGTGAATTCCCAGGACCAGTTCCCCAGGCCCTTGAAGATGCCGAACACTGTGTCTATGAGGGATTGAAATACCCACATATCTGCTGGGAACACACACACAGACACTGTGTCAGTCTATACCCTGTGTTCACGCTTCTAGAAAATTATGATCAATTTTGTACACAGTATGGCTTGTGAGGTATCATTTGAAAATGCATAATCTTCTGAATATTATCCTCCTGTTAAAATGTGTAGTAACACTGTATGTAAAGTTATGAGATTTTACTGTATGATATTACTGAAAAAGTTACAATTTTGGGGAACACCCACAGAGCAGTTCCTCAGAGACAGCAAGGCAAACAGCTGGTCAAACAGCCATTCTCCTGCAGGGGGAAGGTGTGAAGAAGACATTTACATTCCATCACAGGGACCTTTTGAAGCTGTTGTGGAAAACAACCACACGACTGATTTTGAATCAGCTCAGCCTGAGGCTCTTTTCTTGGTTAAAAGTGCGCAGGGGGCGACAGCTATTGGAATAATGTCCCCCTGAGCTAAAAATCACACAAGCCTTTTAAAGCTTAAAACCCCAAACAATGACACATACGTTGCACGTTAATTTCCTTATTTGGAATATATTGCAAAATATGATGCAGGTCAAAAGCAAGCTGAACAATCAGTTTTCCATATTCGGCCTTTCCTCTTATTGTTATTACACCTGGTGATATGGGAGCAAGACTCTGCATGTCTCAAGAAATGTCACTACCAACCTAGACCATTTTCACATGCTGGGGTGCAATCCAGAGCAGTGAGGAGTTGTGTCATCTGTAATCCTGGGTGAGATTCAGTGTTCTGCTGCTGGAGCTCCCCTGTCTGGATACCCTCAGCCAGCATTCAAGGATGCACCGAGAGGTTCAGAGACAGAGAGAGTGTCCTGGGGAAACTGGGAACAGGAAGCATGCGCTGGTGGGGTTCAGTGGAGAAAGGGAACAGGAAGGGCAGGGATATCACTGAATGCAGGATCTCAGCAGTGCTAGATGTCAGGATAGCACATAGTGCAGCCCATTGGAAAACATAATCCCAACTATACATACAGAAGTTTGGGGTCTAAATTAGCTGTTTCCACTCAAGAGATGGATCTTGGAGTCACTGTGGATAGTTCTCTGAAAACATCCACTCAATGTGCAGCAGCAGTGGAAAAAAAGCGAACAATGTTGGAAATAATTAAGGAAGGGATAGATACAACAGAATATATCATATATCATATTTGTAAAAACAGCAAATGAATCCATGATACACCCACATCTTGAATACTGCATGCAGATGTTGTCGCCCCATCTCAAAAAAAGATATATTGGAATTGGAAAAGGTTCAGAAAAGGGCAACAAAAATGATTAGGGGTATGGAACAGTTATGCCAGACCTAACCCCCAGTTTCACTTGAGCAAACAGGAGCTATTTGACACTGTGCGATACGGCTCCTGTGCTCTGTTCCCAAAGTGTTCTGCAGCAGGGGAGGGTCTCTGGTAGTGTGTCTGTGTCACTGGCATATTGGGGTGATGCTGAAACAGGACAGAGTAGAGGTGGCATTGAGGGGTGGCATGAACCATCTTTCTTCTTTTCCCCTTCCAAGAATCGAGGGGACAGGAACCCTTACCCAGTGAGGTCACAGTCTCATAGTTCTCCTGCATGACATCCCAGTAGAGGGCTCTCTGAGCGGGGTCCAGCAGAGCCCACTCTTCCCTGGTGAAATGCACAGCCACCTCCTCGAAGGTCACCGCCCCTGAAAGAGCAAGAGTCCAACACTCAGGACCTCTTTCCCCACTCACAGCCCCACTATTTGTGGCAGAGAGGAGCCAATCAAATGGAAGCTCTGGGTGGATCGCAGTCAACAGAGTCCCATCCCGACCCCGCTCAGCGTATCCAGCAAATACCAGGCTGAGGGGACGAAGAGAGAGCCCCTTGTCTCTCCCAGCAGATCCATCACACACCTACTGGCCACCGACTGATACAGGAGATGGAGCCCCTAGCAGGGTCCAGGGAGAGCTCCCTGGTAGGAAGCCCAACACCCTCCTCATTGTGAGGAGCGGGATATGAAGGGAGAGACAGCTCCAATAAGCCTGACTCATGGGTGCCCCCTTCATATCTCACAGCAGCCGCTGGTTAGTGAGCTCAGGCCCAGCACTGGGAGTCTGGTCAGTTTGACTAGCTCCATGTAGGTGGGCTATTTTCTTTCTTCACAAATTAGGGCATTTCCACCTCCGAACCTCCTGGGTCTGTTCCTAGAATCTAGGCCACTTATTAAATAACTCCCAGCAGGTTTGCCACACCCTGGCCTCCTCCTTTCCCCACACTGTGAATTTCCTGCCCCGCTCCAACCTCCAGACCAGACTGTGCAAACCTTCCCATCTCCGGTGTATTTGCTCTCCCTCTCCTCCAGCAGGAACCCACCAGCAACCCCCCGATAATCTCTACCTGAGTTGGCTCCACTGCAGCCATTTCTCTTCCCTGTCCCACGCCAGGCTGGGATGAGCTGGAGCAAAGCATGGACGTCATTCTGCAGCCTGTCTGGGGGAGAAGGGCAGTTGTGGGCATTTCAGAACCGGTTTTAGTTAATTTCACATCAGAATTCCCCCAGGCCCTTTCCCTGCAGACAGACACCCTAGATCCTGCCATGCTGGGAAATGCTCAATCTGTTTATTACAATGTAGACCTGGCCCCTGCTGCCAGGCTAAGCCCACAGAGACATTTTTAACCTCCCTTCTCCCTCCCCTCACCCCCTAACAAAGTCTATGAACACAAGGCTAGAAAAGAGCAGAACCAAAGGAGTCACTGTGGGGGATTCCCTCAGACACTGACCCCACGGCAGCCACACCCCAGCAGGGGGAATATGGAGTCAGGAACTGGCTTTTCCTCTCTCTGATCCTTGTTTTGTTCACTGGAAAGTGGTTCTGCCCAGGGATGCTGCAATACATGTGTCTGGGTGGACTAGAGAGCTGGAAATCTCTCCCCTCTCATTTCTCCCACTGCCCCTTTCAGTCTCTCATTCCTCTGTCCTCTCTCCCTGCCCCTCTGGCTGGGACAGTCCCATTCCTGGGGGCTTTGCTCTCCCAGGGATGGTTTTTCTCCTGACAATTGCTACTGGGAGGAGAAATGAGGAGGGGCTGTTTGTGCAGAGTCACTTTCATGCCAGTCCCCAGCACTTTCCCTGAGGTCTTTCAGTTACCTGGAGACTCTGGCTCAGAATTTAGTATTAACAGGGCCCAGGGCTGCCCTAGGGGGCTAGGACCAGCTGGAGAAAGTCATCCCCTGGGCCGGGCAGAGAAGCAGCTTTAATTAAGGTCACATCCCAGCACAGAACCCCGCTGTGGGAGCAGCAGCTGCTAAGCCTGGTCTCCCAGATCACAATGGAGGCTGCAGCGTCTGACCCTGGAAGCTGAACCCCAATATCCTGAGCAGAGAGGGACAGAGCGTTTGAGCAGCTTCCCTCCTTTAGCCCTCTAGGGAGAGCAGCTAATGAGAGCCCCTCCTCACAGGGAGAATTGCTGATCTCATTTGCCCCACTGTCCATCCGGAGTCACTCCTTGTCTTTCCATACAGTGACTCTGGATTAACAATGGTCTCAATGAAACCAGAGTTCAGAAACAATGAGTCCAGAACGCTGTGGAAGAGACCATTGTGTGACAGCGCTGACCCCCTTCCCACCTCCCTCACCCCCCAGATCCAGGACAAGGACTGGACAATCTAGGAGAATGGAACTGGAAGTTCCTGCAGTTTTCAAGAGGGGAGAAGAGCAAAAATCTGTGATTTCACCTCACAGTGTCTGATAAGTGGCTAGAAAGTTATCACAGTGACTGGGCCTGGCTGGGGAATGTCGGGCAGTGCTTGGAGCCAGGATTCTGGCATAAGCTAATCAGGGAGAAGCAGCAAGGTCAGGAGCAGCCCCTAGAGCCCCAGCCAGCCCCCCCCCCGCCCCCCCGCCCAGATATTCCCTGGGACCCAGCCCCCAGAGTCCCTGGCCAGGGAGCTCAGATACCCCTCAGAGCCCCACCGGCCAGACAACCCCCACCAGACCTTCATTGCCAGGTTGGGAATCCGAAAAGGTTCCCCCCACCAAGAGACCCCAACAGCCAGAGACCCCCCAAAAGGGACCCCCACTGGGAACTCAGTCCCTCACTGCTTGCCTAGGATCCCCGCCCTCCAGCAGGATCTGCCCTGCCCTTTGCCTGGCACCCCCTCCGCCCCCCTGCGGGATCCCCTGATGCTTTACAGGGGCACCCCCTGGCCTAGCGCCGGAGATTCTCCCCCACACACTCTGTGCACTGGGCATGGCAGCGATCCCAGGAGTCTGCGGGGGAAGCCCAGACAGAGCCCCTGGCACAGCACCAGGCTCCCTCTAACCCCCTGTCCCGCCTCCCCAAGGGACGCCCACCCCGGCTGTTCTGCAGCCAACAGGCCCCCAGCGATACCCACCTCCAGGACCCACAGCTCAGGCTGGGCACATCACAACCACCCCCTGAAACCCCAAATCTCCAGAACCCACCAACCTCACTAGGGTACCTCCTGCCCAGCCACCCAGAGGCCTCCCCCCTACCACAATCCCCCTTCAGCTGCATTCTCCCCACCCAGCCCCATCCCCACCCAGCAACACTGTTACCTCACAGTGCCAGAGAAGTGGATATAAAGTGACCACCGCCCCCTGCTGGCCAGTCACACAGGCAGAGGGAGCCCTGGGAGATGCTTCTTTAACAGGAGAATGGAAAACCTGGAGGGACAAAATAGGTAAGAAATGTCCATGGCCTGTCACTAGCAAATAATGGCCACCCTGGATCCACCCCAGAGGTGGCTGCATCTTAGCACTGTGGGAAGCAACCCCTCACAGAGGCCATTTGCCATGGGGTTTGGGATACTTCTGGACCCACACTGCACTCAGAGTGACCTCCTCATCCCGTGCCAGCTGGAGAAAAGCCAACTCTCCTGTTACCGGCTGGGAACCACTGATCCCCAAACAGGGGGAGGCCTCTGGCTTTGATGTGTATTAAATATCTGTCTGGTCTCTTTCTTCGGCAAACATTTTAACAGAGGTAAAGGAGGGAACAAATGATTCACAAAGGAGTCGGGAAAGATGATCTCTGGGCAATTTAAGCCCCTACAACATCCAGGATGGAGAAGAACTCAGGGCAACAGGTTCCCTCGAAGGAAGAAGTTGCTGGGATTTAGAAATATGGGGAACAGCCCCAAACCCGAGAGGATTTTTAACTGACATTTGATAATGACATAGAAAGAGGCAAAACCTGAGCTTTGAGAGCAACGTTCAGAAATGAAAGAGAAAGGGTGGAAATCTGAGAGATTTTGGATCCATTTTGCAAATTACAGAGAGGAAAGTGGAAAATCAAAGAGATTTTATATCAGTTGTTGACAGGAGGTAAAATCTGAGTGTTTCACATCAATATTTGATAAATGAATAAAGAGAAAATGGGCAACATTTGCAAACATTTTATATCCAGGTTCAAGAAGATGAGAAAAGGTGTAAATCTGAGATTTTCTTGGTATTTTATAACTAGAGAGACAGGGGGAAAACTCAGGGCATATTCAATTAGAAACAGACAACTAGAGACAAGTGAGGCAAATGTTTAGGGTATTTTATATGAATCTTTGAGATTTGCACAGAAAATGTGCCACAAACTGCGTATTTGATAACATGAGAGAAAAACACCAAGACCTATGGGGATTTTATATTGCTGTTAACGAACTAGTGGAAAAGGGGGACTGTTGGACTGGATTTTATACGACTGTCCAATACATAAATACAAAGTGATGGTTGCCCCACCCCCACCATTCCCATGGGCAGCAGGGAGCCCTTTGAGGAGCTGATTAAAAGGGAGCGGGAGGGGGAGCTGAAAGGTCCCTGGATAAAGGAAGGGGGCAGCAGTGGGGGATGGGCGGGTGACTGGCAACTGATGGTTGGGGGTAACTGTGTTGGTAGTTAGGGGGCAACAACTGGGATTGGGAAACGGGGTCTGGGCAGTCCCCACGGGGGACACGTGCGCCTCCCTTCCAGTGATGAGCTGCGAAAATCTTAACAACCGGTTCCCTATAAAAAGTTCTGATTTAAGAGATGTGCCACAGTATGGATTTTTTGTACCAATAGGGTTACCATACGTCCGTATTTTCCCGGGAGGAATTTTTAAAATTTACCACCCAGACAGCGATTTAAGAACCTAAAAGCCTGACATCTCTGGGAAAATACAGATGTATGTTAACCCGACCTACAGTTCTTTTTTACAAAGATGGGCCTGAACTAGAACTGAGGTCCATTTCCCATGTGTGGGTCCCCGCCACTCCCTAGGGCAGGGGTCTCAAACATGCGGCCCGCGGAGCTCTTCCCTGCGGCCCGCGGAGCTCCCCAGGGGAGCTCCGCAGGGCCCCCCAAGGGAAAAGCGGAGGCTCCCGCCTCCGCCCCTCTCCTGGAGCCTCGGCGCATAGAGCGCCGAGTCTCCGTCCGAGCGCCTGAGCCCCGCCCTGATCCGAGCCGCGTGGGGAGGGGGCGGGGCTGGGAGCGCGGGGCTGAGCGCTGCGCTCGGCGGGGAGCTCCCAGCCCCGCCCCCACACCCCCCGGCTCTGAGCGGGACCGCCGGAGACGCGCTCGGGTAAGGGGGGGGGGGGAAGCGGGACCCGCCAGGGCCGGGGCCGGGGCCGGGGGGGGGAAGCGGGACCCGCCGGGGCCGGGCTGGGGGGGGGGGAAGGGAAGCGCTCAGGGCTGGGGCAGAGGATTAGGGTGGGGGGGGATGAGGGGTTCATGATGTGGGGGCGCTCAGGGCTGGGGCAGAGGATTAGGGTGGGGGGGGATGAGGGCTCTGGCTGGGGCTGAGGATTAGGGTGCAGGGTCCTAGTGCCTGCCCTCCGCCAGTACTGGCAAGGCAGGCTTCCCTTACCCTGAGCCTCTCCAACCCCAAACCCTCAGCCCCAGCCAGAGCCCTCATTCCCCCCGCACCCTAATCCTCAGCCCCAGCCCTGAGCACCCCCACATCATGAACCCCTCATCCCCCTGCACCCTAATCCTCAGCCCCAGCCAGAGCCCTCATCCCCCCACACCCTAATCCTCTGCCCCAGCCCTGAGCGCCCCCACATCATGAACCCCTCATCCCCCCGCACCCTAATCCTCTGCCCCAGCCCTGAGCGCCCCCACATCATGAACCCCTCATCCACAGCCCTCACCCCACACTCCAAACCTCTTCCCTAGCCCTGAGCCCCCTCGCATCATGAACCCCTCATCCACAGCCCTCACCCCACAGCCCAACCCTCTTCCCTAGCCCTGAGCCCCCTCGCATCATGAACCCCTCATCCACAGCCCTCACCCCACAGCCCAACCCTCTTCCCTAGCCCTGAGCCCCCTCGCATCATGAACCCCTCATCCACAGCCCTCACCCCACAGCCCAACCCTCTTCCCTAGCCCTGAGCCCCCTCCTGCATCATGTACCCCTCGCCCTCAGCCCCACAGCCCTCACCCCTGCACTCCCTCCTATCCCCAAACTCCGTCCCAAAGCCTGCACCCCCACCCCCTGCCGCAGCCTGGAGCCTGCATCGAGCACAGAGCCTGCATCCAGACCCCCTCCCCCACCCAAACTCCCTCCCAGAGCCTTAGGCAGTAAATCTAAGTGCGTGTTTTGTCCTTTGAGTGAGGTGCATTACTGAGTGTATATATTTATTAAAACTGCGCGCGCTTAGGGGAGGAGGTGGAGAAGAGACAGGGCAGGGGCGGGGCCTCATGGAAGGGGTGGATTGGGGGTGGGGCCAGGGGCAGCAAGGGGGCGTGTCAGTGATGCGGCCCTCGGGCCAATGCACTAGTCCTCATGCGGCCCTCGGGGTCATTTGAGTTTGAGACCCCTGCCCTAGGGTGTGCTAGGGTGACCACATGTCCCAATTTTATTGGGACAGTCTCAATTTTGGGGTCTTTTTCTTATATAGGATCCTATTACCCCTCACCCCCTGTCCTGATTTTTCACACTCGCTGTCTGGTCACCCTCGGGTGTGCACATGTGTGGGTCCCAGCTGCTCCCTGCCCCCCTCATTGAAGCAGGTGTGCAGGGTTAGTGCCCTGAGAACTGCAGGGCACCAGAGGACATGGGGCTGGCTGCAGACAGGGGCGTGGGGCAGGGAGTGTGACACGGGCTGGCTGCAACAGGAGCTGGCTGTGGGCAGGTGGTGCAGACAGGCTATGGCGGGGAAATGGGCTGTGGCAGGGGTCGGGGGATAGCAGGGGGCAGGGACTGTGGCAGGAGGCAAGGGGGGTGGCAGGGGCTGTGGCAGGGGCTGTGGCCGGACGGATGGCAGGGGCTGGCTCTGGCCAGGGGGAGCAGACAGGGGCTGGCTGGAGGCAGGGGCGGCAGAGGCGGGGGGTGCAATGTGGGTGGCAGGGCAGGGGGTGCAGACAGGGGCTGGCTGCCGGCAGGGGAGGGTGGCAGGGCAGGGGCTGGCTGCGGGCAGGGGTGGGTGGCAGGGCAGGGGGTGCAGACAGGGGCTGGGGGAAGTGGAGGGTGGCGGGGCAGGGGGTGCAGACAGGGGCTGGGGGCAGGGCAGTGGGTGCAGACAGGGGCTGGGGGCAGGCAGGGGGTGCAGGGAGGGGGCTGGGGGCAGGGGGTGCACTGGGGGTGGCAGGGCAGGGGGTGCAGACAGGGGCTGGGGGCAGGGCAGGGGGTGCAATGGGGTGGCAGGGCAGGGGGTGCAGACAGGGGCAGGGGGTGCAATGGGGGATGGCAGGGCAGGGGGTGCAGACAGGGGCAGGGGGTGCAAGGGGGGGCAGGGCAGGGGGTGCAATGGGGGTTGGCAGGGCAGGGGGTGCAGACAGGGGCTGGGGGCAGGGGGTGCAATGGGGGGTGGCAGGGCAGGAGGTGCAATGGGGGGTGGCAGGGCAGGGGGTGCGGCAGGGGCTGGGGGCAGGGGGTGCAATGGGGGGCAGGGGGTGCAATGGGGGTGGCAGGACAGGGGGTGCAATGGGGGGGTGGCAGGGCAGGGGGTGCAGGCAGGGGCTGGGGGCAGGGGGTGCAATGGAGTGGCAGGGCAGGGGGTGCAATGGGGGGGCAGGACAGGGGGTGCAATGGGGGGGCAGGGCGGGGGGTGCAGACAGGGGCTGGGGGCAGGGCAGGGGGTGCAATGGGGGGTGGCAGGGCAGGGGGTGCAGACAGGGGCTGGGGGAGGGTGACAGGGGCTGGCTGCGGCGGGGGGTGCAGGCAGGGGGCTCTGGGCGGGGGAGGGGCGCAGACACTCACCCGGGGGGGGGGCTGGGAGCAGCAGGACTCAGCCGGGCACCCACCAGGCAGCAGCAGGAGCCCCAGGGCCAGAGCTCCAAAGAGCAGGAGCAGCAGCAGGGCCAGGAGGCAGCTCACATGGCTCCCGCAGCGCCGCGCCCCCCGGCGGCCGGGAGGAGGAATTGCACCTTCCCAGCCAGAGCCCATCCAAGCGACCCGGCTCCAGCTCCCCCCTGCCCCCTGCCCTGCCCTGGCAGAGACCCGGCATCTCCTAGAATATCAGGGCTGGAAGGGACCTCAGGAGGTGTCTAGTCCAACCCCCTGCTCAAAGCAGGACCAATCCCAACTAAATCCCCAAATGGCCCCCTCAAGGAGTCAGCTCCCAGCCCTGGGTTTAGCAGGCCAGTGCTCCAACCACTGAGCCATCCCACCCCCACTCCAGGGGCAGCCATGTGCTGGGGAATGACTCAGGGCGACAATTTCCCACCTACACAAGGACAAATCGCTGCAGATAAAACGGGGGGAAAATGCCCCTCACTAGAGAAGATTTTAAACTGACGTTTGAGACTCATGGGGAGAACGGGGGAAATCGGGGGGGACGGGAGAGCTGATCATTGGAGGGGATGGGGGGGAAATCGCCCCAGATTTTATAGCCCTGTGTGAGACACTGAGCGAGAAAAGGGGCAGAACTAGAGAGAATTTGTATCGGGGGTGAGAGGCAAGAGGCACAAACAGGGGAAGGATCCAATTAACCCCCCTCCCCCCTTCGCTCGCCCGCCACTCCCCCCCCCGGGAATTTCCTGGCTGCCCAGAGACAGTTCAACCCCCCCACCCCCCGCGTCCCACTGACCTTCCCCCCCTCCAACTCCAGCTTCTCCCCTCCCTGCCTGACACCCCCCATCTCCCGCCACACCACAGGGGATCCCCCCCGCCAGGCCCCAGTCGCTGCCCCCCAAATCCCACTGGGGCTGAGGCAGCTCTGAGGCTTCTCCCAGGTTCCCCGGGGCAGAGTCACGTTCCTGCCCAGCCCCAGTGCCCCCCCGGGGTCTCTCACTCCCCGGGGGGCTCCGTGGGAGGCTGGACACCAGGGATGCAGGACGGCAGGAATGGGGGTGACAGGCCTCCTGTTCCTCAGTCTCACGGCGGGACCGAGGGGGTTCGTCGCTCTCCGGCTCGGGAGCGCTGGGAAGACCCGACCGTGGACGGGCCGTCGCTGGGGGGGACGGCCCCGCGCTGGCGCTGAGCACGTCCTTATATCACTTCTGTGGTGGGAAAAGTGCTGAGGAGATGGAACGCTGAGGGCTGGTTTTGGCGGGAAAAACCGGTTTGGACTGGTTTGAGCCTGTCCCCTGATGGTAAACAAGTCCCCTCTCAGAGATGGAGTCCAGGGGTCAATAGTTCATATGCTCCATATTGGATCTTATTTTAAAGCCAGTGATTTACTTCATAAACATCTTATTAACCAACTCATTGAACATATTGAACAGTTTATACTTCTTACACCTAACAATGAGATAAAAAAACCAACACAGACAAACCTTATCGGTAACAGCTAATGTCCTAACTGGGAAATCAGCAGCGGTTTGTAGCGGGGGGAGCGCACAGTCTGAATGTGTATGACCCGACCCCAGCCCCCAGCCCCACATAGCGGTGGGGCTTGGCACTCTCTGTGCATTGGTGTGGTGGCTGAGTGGTTCACCAAGCAGTGACAATCCAAGGAGGTTCCCTGAGTCAGTCTCACTCCTGAGGAGATTCTGCACCAAAAAAATTCTGTGCACAATATTTTAAAATTCTGCAAATTTTATTTGTCAATAAATAAATGTGGAGGCTCCAGCATTGCAGGGGGAGCACAGGCTGCTGGATGCACGGAGGTGGGAGATCACCCTGCAGCCCCCACTCTCCTCCAGTGAAACAGACTTGGTGGTGGGGCTGCACCTCTCTGCTGCCTACTCCAGGAGCCCCAAAAAGACTCCCCAGAACTGCTCATGAGGGGCACATGTGCCTTCCCTTTGCTTCCCCATCAGGAAGTCAGAAAGCCTGAGCAGCTGGCCCCGGGCGATTTGAAAGGGCCTGGGGGCTCCTGCCACCACTACCGGCAGCACAGCAGGACTAAAGTGGATTCCTGCCCACCCTCGCGCCGCACGGCGCACCACTCCCAGAAGCATCTGACACATCCCTGCAGCCCCCGTGGGATGTGTCTCTCGCACGCTGCCCCCACCCCAAGTGCCAACTCTGCCACTGGAACTGCGGCAATGGGAGCTGCAGGGGTGGTGCCAGCTGGCAGTGGTGCCAGGAGACCCACGCCCCCCGGGCCTCCTCCATGTAGGAGTTGCTGCCAGATGGGGGTGTGGGTCACTTTCGGGAGCTGCCCAAGATAGGTGCCACACCCCAACCCTCTGCCACAGCCCAGATCCCACACCCCGCCCACACCCAAACTCCCTCCCAGAGCCCACCACTGCCCCACAACTCCCTGCCCCAGCCCAGAGCCCACATCAAAACTCCCTCCCAGTGTCCACCCCCCGCCTTCTCTGCCTCCAACCCCCTGCCCAGCCCAGAGCCTGCACCTCATGTACCCAAACTCCCTCCCACAGCTTTGGGGGGGGGGAGAGGAAGGACGGGCAGGACTTGGACCGTTCTGGGCATCACCAAAAGTTATATAAACCTGGTGACGCTGAGCTGGAGCCCTAGTCACTGCACATCTCTCTCCTTACACAGGGGGACTCCGTGGGGCAGGGCGCTGCTGGGGGTTTATTCCGTCCTTTAATGGCTGTGGAAGGGGGAACAGGGAGAGAATTTGCTCCTCTGTTCTCTGCGGAACACGTGCAGGCAGCGGGATTATTTCCAGGGCTGTAACAAAACACAAGCTAGCAGAGGGGGGAAGGGATTTCCTGCAGGATCTATTCCCAGTGCAGCTCCCAAGCTGTGCCCTGGCGAGCTGTGCCCAGGGGATTTAGATGCTTTATGTAAGGGGACTGTTGCCCCCTTACTAACATTCAGTGGGGGGTTTGGTTGCTAGCTCCCAGCACTAAAAAGGGAGGGGTCGATGGGAAATCAGGAGCCTGAGACTGACAGTCCCCAGGAACAATGTGGAGAGACCAATGCTCCAGGTCAGCCTGATTGACAGGGCGGGCAGGCTATTCAAGGAGTCAGGAGGCCGGGGGGTCCCGTCCTCCCTGTGAGCTGGAATTGTCTGAGTCACATGGAGTGGGGCCGAGCTAAGGAGAGAGCAGGGGACCCAAGCTGAGCTGATGGTAGCAGAGCTGCAGCCCCAAAGCCAGAGCACAGCCCAGAGAGAGCAGCCCTGCCCTGGGAGCAGAGCTGTAACAACTGGAGCCAGAGAGGCCAGACAAGCAGCCCAGGGAGCTGAAGACAGAGCAGCAGCAGCAGCCGTGCTGAGGCAGAGTGGAGCTGGAGCAGTCCGGAGCTGGGTGCGGTGAGCAGCTGGGGAGAGCGAGGGGGACCCTGGGCAGTGGGCCCAGCACAGGGAGACGCCTCAGCTAAGAGGCCCTGCAGGCCAGACTTGGAGGGGGATCGTAACCCTGACAGGGCGGGGGTGATGCTGGGGAGAAGGGTCCTGCCACCCAGAGCCTGAGAGTGTGTGGCCACCGCCAGAGCAAGTGTCCAACCTGCCGCGTCCCTGCAGCACAGCCAGGGCCTGAGGAGGCGGCCTGGGATCTACAAGGAACAGACTGTGAAGTGCCCTGATGTCCAGAGACACTTTTTGTGATGGTCCCTGCCACAGAGCGGGGTGATGTGTTTTCCTTTAACCTTTCCCATTTTTTCTTATTTTTTAAATTTTATTGTTAATTAAATAACTTGTATTTGCTTTAAATTGTATGATGTGATCAGTGGGTCAGGGAGGTGCGCAGTGCAAAGAGAGGGACACCCTAGCCCCTGTCCTGGGTGACCACAGCAGGGTTGGGGGGGTCGAGTCCCTCAGGAATCCTGGGCCCAGCCTTGTTGGGGTTACGAGGACTCTGCCAGACAGGAGAGTGGCAGGGGAGTCCTCAAGGGCAGGGAGGCCTCTGGGTAAAGGAAGTGGGAGCGAGGACTCAGATCCTTTTGCCAGCCCACTTCACCGGGGTAGTGCAGAAGCCAGGAAAGTTCCCCACAATAGCAGGACCATTCCCCCACTTACATCTAGATACAGTACTAGGCCAGTAGGAGGATTTCCCCTTCTGAGTCATGGAAGCAGAAATTGACTTTTCCTTTCCAAATTTAGCTAATGTTCAGAAAGAGAATCTAGCACCTGCCTTCCAGATCTGAACACCTCAAAATTCAGGAGTGCTCCAGCTCAATTTGGGCAGCTGTTACTTCATTTCTCCCAAATAAAATATACTGATCCACTGTTATTTGCTGTACAAAAAGTAGGATAAAATTGAGCAAGAAATGCTTCCCAGGGGTTATTAGGACTGGAATTGCTATTTTCAACAGCCATTGCCATTTTTTTCTAGTTTTGTTTGTTTGAAAGGAAGACAGTGATATTGCATTGGCAAATTCCCCATAGAAACAAAGAATAATAAAGGCACCTCAACTTTTCCTCATTTATGGAGGACAGTCTTATAATATGCATCCAGGTATCCTCCAATCACACAAGCTGAAAATTGTTCCATTTTACTGCAGTTCTGTAACCATATGGGAACCAATCCTGTCTGTGTTCTGTGCACATCCAAAATTCCTGCTGAATGACCCTCCCTGGGAGCAAGTTACCAGTGACCCAGGGCTGGGGTGGAAGGAGGGTGCAGGTGGGGGGGAGCACCCAGGCCTGGGGCGGCAGGGGGTGTGTGGGTTGGGGAGCATTGGTGGGGGGGAAGGGGAGAGCCCAGATCTGGGGCAGCACAGAATGTGGGGGGGAGCCCAGGGCTGGAAAGGCAGGGGGTGTGGGTTGGGGGGGGGAGAGCCCAGGCGTGGGGTGGCAGGGGGATGCAGGTGTGGGGAGGCACAGAGCTGCGGCAGCAGCGGGTGCAGGTTGGGGGGAGCCCAGGGCTCGGGCAGCAGGACGGTGTGAGGGGGAGCCCAGGGCTGGGATGAGGGCAGCCAAATTTTTTTTGCTTAGGGCGGCAAAAAACCTAGAGCCAACCCTGCCTCCACGCACTGTGAAGTAGGTAGGAGCGGATCATTATTATCCCTACTTGAAAGAGGGAGAAGCTGAGGCTGAGAAAGGAGAATTGAGTTGTCTGAGTTCACACAGCCAGTCAGTGGCAGAGTTGGGAATAGGACCCAAGAGCCCTGATTTTCAAACTAACCATCGGATCTTGAATTTCAGACATTTAATGACCTGAATAAAGTGCTCTCACATGAGCTACAGACCAACAACAGTGCACAGGAATTATTCAGCAAGTATTTGAGAACTGCAGTGTTAGAGAGAATCATGAACTGCTCAGAGACCATTAATGCAGAGAAGCAGCAAAATCCATCAAACACAGAACTGGTTCTGACTTATTTCCTTGGTCTTAAAAGAGAACAAGGACCTGAGTCTCCCCCCTGTCAATAACCCCCTGCTCAGCCAATCAGGGTAGAGACTGAGGATGGGAGGCTGAGGGTTCTCACCAGAGAGCCCAAAGGATGGCCCAGGTCACTGATGGGGATCACTGCCCGAGCTCTATTTCAGCCCCACATTTTTGTGTGGACCTCCCACAGTGGGAGCTGCAGAGCACTCCCCCGCAACACACACACACACACACACACACACCCCTCCTGGTGTTGGGAGGGGAACAGGAGAAAGGACAAAAGAAGCAAGAGATAAAGAGAAAGGAGGGAGGAAAAGGTAAAACAAAAAGGACAAACCCTAATGTCCCCAGTGATTCTAAGGGACAAAATCCCAGGTGTGGAATAAAATTCTGCCTCCTTAAGCTCATGTTTTCCATGCCTAGAATTCAACTGTCACCACATGGATCAGACTGAACAGGTT
The DNA here is from genome assembly GCF_020497125.1 of Mauremys mutica. Lineage (NCBI taxonomy): Eukaryota > Metazoa > Chordata > Testudines > Geoemydidae > Mauremys > Mauremys mutica. The sequence goes on from NW_025422893.1 coordinate 102,677, forward strand.
TCAAACCTCCAGGAGGCTCTTACCTTCTAAACAGGGACGGCTGTTTTCTAGTAAAATCACTGAAAGGGAAGGAGAAAACTCGAAAGAGGTTCCTCCTGGCGCTCACGTCCGTGAACCCGAATACTCTCTCAGTCCTCAAAGAGAGACCTGGAGAAGGAGACTTGCGGAAGCAAAGCCACAGGGGTCTCTGAGGTCTCCCTGGCCCCTCGCCCCTGTCCTGCCTGGCTGATGTCAGCATCTCTCTGTGAGGTCACCACCTCCCCACCACCTTGGACCAATAGTCTGAGGTCCTGCAAAAGGCCTTTGTGATGTCACTGCCACACCCCTCCCTTGCTGTGCCAATGTCCTGCCCCTGGCCAGGCACTTTGGAGGTTTGAGCTTCTCCCTGTGGATCACCCCACTCAAGGAGCGTTCGTTCTAGGCAGCAAGCCGGCTAGACAGGGAAACATCAGACGCTGCTCCCAATGCTACACTCAGTTTTTCAGAAATTATGGCCAGAAGAGACCATTAGAGCATCTAATCATATAATCATAGAATATCAGGGTTGGAAGGGACTTCAGGAGGTCATCCACTCCAATCTACTGCTGAAAGCAGGACCAATCCCCAACTAAATCATACCAGCCAGGGCTTTGTCAGCCTGACCTTGAAAACCTCTAAGGAAGGAGATTCCACCACCTCCCTAGGTAACCCATTCCAGTGCTTCACCACTCTCTGAATGAAAAAGTTTTTCCTAATATCCAACCTAAACCTCCCCCACTGCAACTTGAGACCATTACTCCTTGTTCTGTCATCTTCTACCACTGAGAAAAGTCTAGATCCATCCTCTTTGGAACCCCCTGTCAGGTAGTTGAAAGCAGCTATCAAATCCCCCCTCAGTCTTCTTTTCTGCAGACTAAACAAGCCCAGTTCCCTCAGCCTCTCCTCATAAGTCATGTGCTTCAACCCCCTAATCATTTCTTGTTGCCCTCTGTTGGACTCTTTCCAATTTTTCCACATCCTTCTTGTAGTGTGGGGCCCAAAACTGGATACAGTACTCCAGATGAGGCCTCACCAATGTCTAGTAGAGGGGAATGATCACATCCCTTGATCTGCCGGCAATGCCCCTAATTATACAGCCCAAAATGCCGTTAGCCTTCTTGGCAACAAGGGCACACTGTTGACTCATAGCCAGCTTCTCGTCTACTGTAACCTCTTGGTCCTTTTCTGCAGAACTGCTTCCTAGCCATTCGGTCCCTAGTCTGTAGCAGTGAATGGGATTCTTCCGTCCTAAGTGCAGGACTCTGCATTTCTCCTTGTTGAACCTCATCAGGTTTCTTTTGGCCCAGTCTTCTAATTTGTCTAGGTCCCTCTGTATCCTATCCCTACCCTCCAGCGTATCTATCAATCCTCCCAGTTTAGTGTCATCTGCAAACTTGCTGAGGGTGCAGTCCACGCCATCCTCCTAATCATTAATGAAGATATTGAACAAAACCGGCCCCAGGACTGACCCTTGGGGCACTCCACTTGAAATTGTCTGCCAACTAGACATGGAGCCATTGATCACTACCCATTGAGCCCGACGATCTAGCCAGGTTTTTATCCATTATAGTCCATTCATCCAGCCCAGACTTCTTTAACTTGCTGGCAAGAATACAGTGGGAGACTGTATCAAAAGCTTTACTAAAGTCAAGGGATAACACATCCACTGCTTTCCCCTCATCCACAGAGCCAGTTATCTCCTCATAGAAGGCAATTAGGTTAGTCAGGCATGACTTGACCTGGGTGAATCCATGCTGACTGTTCCTGATCACTTTCCTCTCCTCTAAGTGCTTCAGAATTGATTCCTTGAGGACATGCTCCATAATTTTTCCAGGGACTGAGTTGAGGCTGACTGACCTGCAGTTTCCCGGATCCTCCTTCTTCCCTTTTTTAAAGATGGGCACTACAGTAACCTTTTTCCAGTCATCCGGGACCTCCCCCGATCGCCATGAGTTTTCAGAGATAATGGCCAATGGCTCTGCAATCACATCCGCCAGCTCCTTTAGCACCCTCGGATGCAGCGCATCCGGCTCCATGGACTTGTGGTCGTCCAGTTTTTCTAAACAGTCCTGAACCACTTCTTTCTCCACAGAGGGCTGGTCACCTTCTCCCCATGCTGTGCTGCCCAGTGCAGCAGTCTGGGAGCTGACCTTGTTTGTGAAGACAGAGGCAAAAAAAAGCATTGAGTACATTAGCTTTTTCCACATCCTCTGTCCACTAAGTTACCTCCCTCATTCAGTAAGGGGCCCACACTTTCCTTGACTTCCTTCATGTTACTAACATACCTGAAGAAACCCTTCTTGTTACTCTTAACATCTCTTGCTAGATGCAACTCCAAGTGTGATTTGGCCTTCCTGATTTCACTCCTGCATGCCTGAGAAATACTTTTATACTCCTCCCTGGTCATTTGTCCAATCTTCCACTTCTTGTAAGCTTCTTTTTTGTGTTTAAGATCAGCAAGGATTTCACTGTTAAGCCAAGCTGGTCGCCTGCCATATTTACTATTCTTTCTACACAGCGGGATGTTTTTTTCCTGCAACCTCAATAAGGATTCTTTAATCCTTTAGAGGATTGGAACTGATTTCAGTGAAGGGACATGTTTGCTAGGTTTTTATGCATTTGCACAGGAAAACATTGAGTGTTTTTATTCATTTCGGTGATCCCTATTCATTGGAACTCCTGAACATAATGGAAATGCCATTATTTTTGTTGAAGGAAGAGGTTTGTAAGGGGGCACTTGGATTTGAACCAAGGACCACTTAAAATGCAGTCAAACACTCTACCAGTGAGCTATACCCCCATGACTGCTGTGTAGGTAAGTCAGAGATCTTAAAGATATTGAAGGACAGGCCCTGCCTCAGCGATCTCCTGTTCTGTTCCCAGACCACAGTGCTTTTAAAAATGGGGTTTGATTAAACTTATAGATCCATGTAAACACCACAGCTTGCACACCCACCCACATAGCTTCCCCCAGCGACATAGCTACCACCTCTCGGGGGGATGGATTAACTACACAGATGGGACAGCTCTCTCCCCTCCGCTTAGAGCATCTTCATTATTTATGAATAGGTGGGAAATAACCTCCTGAATGGACAGTAACCAATTTATCAAATATTGCTGGGTCTGCATTCAATATGGGTACCTGGTCGTCTTGGCTGGATTAGTAGGAGCATTGCCGGCAGATCGAGGGAAGTGATTATTCCCCTCTATTCGGCACTGGGGAGGCCACGTCTGGAGCATTGCGTCCAGCTTTCGCCCCCCCGCCCCCACTACAGAAACAAATTGGAGAGAGTCTAGGGGAGGGCAACAAAAATGATGAGGGGGCAGGGGATTTACGAGGAGAGGCTGAGGGCAGGGCTGCCCGGGGGGGGGGGCAGGTGGGGCAATTTGCCCCAGGCCCTGCAGGGCCCCCAGGAGAATACAGGATTCTAGAGTATTGCAACTATTTTTTATGGAAGGGGCCCCCAAAATTGTTTTGCCCCAGGCCCCCTGAATCCTCTGAGCGGCCCTGCCCACTCAACCCCCTTCCCTCATTCTCCTCTCTCTGAGGCCCCACCTGTGCCCCGCCCTCACTCCCATTTGGCCACTTCCCACCCCCGCTCTTCCACTGTGGCTGAGGCCTGCTGGTCCACCTTCCGCTCGCTCCTCTCCTCCCTGAAGGACTCCTTGTGCCTCTCCACCCCCTACCCCAAGGTCTGCCTGCTGCCCCTACCTCTCTGCCCCTCCCCTGAGACCCGCCCCGCCCACCGCCCCACCTCTCTGCCCCTCCCCTGAGACCCGCCCTGCCCACCGCCCCCACCTCTCTGCCCCTCCCCTGAGACCCGCCCTGCCCACCCCCCCACCTCTCTGCCCCTCCCCCGAGACCTGCCCTGCCCACCCCCCCACCTCTCTGCCCCTCCCCCGAGACCCGCCCTGCCCACCGCCCCCACCTCTCTGCCCCCTCCCCTGAGACCCGTCCTGCCCACCGCCCCCACCTCTCTGCCCCTCCCCTGAGACCCGCCCTGCCCACCGCCCCCACCTCTCTGCCCCTCCCCTGAGACCCGCTCTGCCCACCCCCCCACCTCTCTGCCCCTCCCCTGAGACCCGCCCTGCCCATCGCCCCCACCTCTCTGCCCCTCCCCTGAGACCAGCCCTGCCCATCGCCCCCACCTCTGCCCCTCCCCTGAGACCCCCCCTGCCCACCGCCCCCACCTCTCTGCCCACCCCCCCATCTCTCTGCCCCTCCTCTGAGACCCGCCCTACCCACCGCCCCCACCTCTCTGCCCCTCCCCTGAGACCCGCCCTGCCCACAGCCCCCACCTCTCTGCCCCTCCCCTGAGACCCGCCCTGCCCAGGGCCCACACCTCTCTGCCCCTCCCCTGAGACCCGCCCTGCCCGCCGCCCCCACCTCTCTGCCCCTCCCCTGAGACCCACCCTGCCCACCACTTGCACCTCTCTGCCCCTCCCCTGAGACCAGCCCTGCCCACCGCCCCCACCTCTCTGCCCCTCCCCTGAGACCTGCCCTGCCCACCGCCCCCACCTCTCTGCCCCCTCCCCTGAGACCCACGCTGCCCACCACCCCACCTCTCTGCCCCTCCCCTGAGACCAGCCCTGCCCACCCCCCACCTCTCTGCCCCTCCCCTGAGACCCGCCCTGCCCACCGCCCCACCTCTCTGCCCCTCCCCTGAGACCCGCCCCGCCCACCGCCCCCACCTCTCTGCCCCTCCCCCGAGACCCGCCCTGCCCACCGCCCCCACCTCTCTGCCCCTCCCCTGAGACCCGCCCTGCCCACCGCCCCCACCTCTCTGCCCCTCCCCTGAGACCCGCCCTGCCCCCCGCCCCCACCTCTCTGCCCCTCCCCTGAGATCCGCCCTGCCCATCCCCCCCACCTCTCTGCCCCTCCCCTGAGACCCACCCTGCCCACCGCCCCCACCTCTCTGCCCCTCCCCTGAGACCAGCCCTGCCCACCACTTGCACCTCTCTGCCCCTCCCCTGAGACCCGCCCCGCCCACCGCCCCCACCTCTCTGCCCCTCCTCTGAGTCCCTCCCGGCCCACCGCCCCCACCTCTCTGCCCCTCCCCTGAGACCCGCCCCATGCACCGCCCCCACCTCTCTACCCCTCCCCTGAGACCCGCCCTGCCCCCACCTCTTTCCTCGGTCGTCTGTTGTTATTCCTTGAAACATCAAGGATGGAATTAAAAGCTGAGTTTACTCCAGGGTGAGGAAAGAAAGGAGCCACCAACCCCCTAGCAAAGCTCAGTGCCCCAGAGAAAACCTGCCCCCTGCTATTGCAATCACTGATGTGCTGGGGATATGGCAGGAAAGGGACTGTCTGAATGATCAAGGCAGGAAATGGACAACAATCTACAGCAACGTCATTGACCACAAACACACTCTAACCATGCTCCAGCCAGAAGGGAAATGAGCAGGAATTCTTGCTGTTCAGCCATGGACACACTTACACAAGGGCACAGCAGTGTGTGTGCTGAGGGAGCTGGTCTGAGGAAACAACTGGAATTGATCACTCAGTGAGAACAAAACTAGAGTGCAGTGAGAGACACATCACAACCAAGTAGTTGTGGCTGAGTGGTTAAGGGGGTGGACTAGCAATCCAGTGGGGTCTCTCTGCGCAGGTTTGAATCCTGCCAACTATGGAGGGAGTTGTGGCTCTTTAGTTTCAAGGGAGCTGGGTCTTGTCTCACTCTCAAACTGTGTCTACACTATTGGGTAATGCGGCTTTAAAGTGTTTTAATTAAACAGCTGCTGCATGTCCACACTATGCCCTTTGTGTCACCAGAGCACATCCACGCTAGAATCTTGGATGGCCACAGAGAGCAGTGCACTGTGGGTAGCTGTGCAACTGGCTGCAGGGTGTTTTGGGAAGGGTTTGCAATGCCTCATGGGCTGGTACAGCATCACATGATGCAGGTTTCTCTATCCCACCGTTCCATGGGCATCTTACTAGATTGCCAGCTGCTTTTCAACTGCGGTGTGCGTGGCGGGGTAGAGACTGTGTGTGTGTGTGGGGAGAGGGAGTGTGTCGCACACTGTCTCTATGTTCAGACAGCTGCTGCAAGCAACCAGTCCAGGGAGAGGGGGCAGCCCCCACATCAGCCCCCGCTTCCCTCACTGGCTCGGGTCAGCTCAGCACAGCAGCCTCTGTCACACACGCACACACACACACACTGCTGCTGCTTAGCTCTGTGTCAGGGGTGCTGGAACAGGGGGTTTAGAGGGCCGTGGCCCCACCACTCTTAACTGGCTGTTAGGAGAAATGATGGAGGGGGGGAAAGGGGGAGTCTTGGGGGGGGAGAGGCATTCTGTGGGTGTGGCCTCGGGGGGAGGGGTGGTGTGAGTGTGGGTCCTTGGGGAAGGGTTTTCATGGGAGTGCCACAGTTCAGACAATAGTGACCCCCCCACTGCAAGGAAGCTCCCGCCGTCCCTGCTCTGTGTTGGTAGCGCGGGAGAGAGCAGCATTCCAGGGCAGTGATTTGCTCCCCGGGGCTCCGCCAGGGGCGCTTGGGAGGCTGCAGGGAGTCCTGGGCCCTTTATATCACCACCCTGGGGAAGCCGGGCCGGGCTGGCACAGCGTACCCGCTCTTGCCAGTACCCCATACCGGAATGTACCAGCTTACGTTCACTTCTGGAAGGTCCTCACGTGGATCAATAACTGGTTAAAAGCCAGGAAACAAAGGGTAGGAATAAATGGACAGTTTTCAGGATGCAAACAGGTAACTAGTGGTGCCTGTACTGGGACTAGTCAACATCTTCATAAACGACCTGCTGAATAGCGAGGTGACAAAATGTGCGGATGATCCAAAACTACAGAGGATAGTTAAGTCCAAAGCAGACTGGGAGGAGCTAAAAAGAGATTTCACAAAACTGGGTGAAAGGGCAACAAAACGGCAGATGAAATTCAATGTGGATCAATGCAAAGTGATGCACATTGGCAAACATGATCCCAACTACACATAGAAAACGATGGGATGTAAAATAGCTGTTCCAACTCAAGTGAGAGATCTTGGAGTCACTGTGGATAGTTCTCTGCAAACATCCACTCAATGGGCAGTGGCAGGCAAAAAGCGAACAGAATGTTGGGAATCATGAAGAAAGGGATAGAGAATAAGAGAGAAAATCTTATTGCCACTGTATAAATCCATGGTACGCCCATATCTTGAATACTGCGTGCAGATATGGTCGCTCCATCTTAAAAAAGATGTATTGGAATTGGAAAAGGTTCAGAAACGGGTATGGCGTGTCTGCCATATGAGGAGAGAATAACAAGACTGGGACTTTTCAGCTGGGAGAAAAGCTGACTAGGGGGAAATATGCTAGAGGTCTATAAAATCATGACTGGTGTGGGGAAAGTAAATAAGGAGTGTTACTTATTCCTTCTCATAACACAAGAACTAGGGGTCACCAAATGAAATTAATAGGCAGCCCGTTTAAAACAAACAAAAGGAAGTATTTTTTCACACAACGCACAGTCAACCTGCGGAACTCCTTGCCAGAGGAGGTTGTGAAGGCCAAGACTATAACAGGGTTCCAAAAAAGAGCTAAATCAATTCATGGAGGACATGCTCTGAGCCAGGATGGGCAGAGAAGGTGTCCCTAGTCTCTGTTTGCCAGGAGCTGGGAATAGGTGACAGGGGATGGGTCACTTGGTGATTCCCTGTTCTGTTCATTTGCTCTGGGGCACCTGGCATTGGCCGCTATGGGAAGACAGGATACTGGGCTAGATGGACCCAGTCTGACCCAGTCTTGCCGTTCGTACGTCCTTATGTCCTTATGCTCCTTTCATACAGATGCCTGGGATTCTGCCTCACAATGTGTCCCTGAGGTCTCAGCCAAAATGCCCAGACAGGCAAACACTCTGGGCTCCTGAACCCTCTGCCCCCCACCTAGTGCCTATGGCTCATCCCTGACCCTTGATGCTGCTCCTTGCTATAGACTGTGAAAGGAGCGGAGGCAGCGCAGGAGCCTTCTGGGGACGCAGATCTGAGGCTTTGGGAGAGAGACATTGTCTGAGATATCAGAGCGCTGCAAACCCTGCAGCCACCCCCACAATCCGGGGCCTGTTCCAGCCTTGAGTCTGGGCTGCCGCGATCCCTCCCCCAGAGCAGGACGCCCACAGATTACAGCCTGAAAATAGGCGTGTGCCACTAACTCCTGTTCTCCCTGACAGGGCCTCCCCTAGACCAAGTGCCTCTCCCAGGCAAGATGTGTCTTCGGTGCCCCCCCCGATATGTTAAAATTTTGAATATCTTATTTTTCATTGCATTTGTAGCTCAGCTCATGATTTTGACGCACAATTTCAATGCATGATTTTCTCTGTCATATAAGATGATAAATTTGCAGGCTAGGTTCTGTAAACCTGTATTTATTCATGCCATATATAAGCAAATAAAACAAATGCATTTTCTTTAAGCATATAGAAACTTTTTAATTTTGACAGTAACTGAAATGTACTAACATCTAGCAATGGAGCACTCACCAGCACAGGGTGGGTCGGTATTAAATAGTGTTACAGTAGGAGACAGCGTTAGGATGTTAACCCCAGGCCTTTAGTTGAAAGGTCGCTTCTCTCTCCTTTCCCCCATGAACTGAAGCGCAGCATTAAAGAGATCCAAAGATTGGCCAATGGCATTTTAAAGTGCTAAAATAGCAAGTAATGTCGGTCTCTCATTGGCCATCAGCGACTGAAGATGTGGTTTAATGAGCCGGAGCTTCAAGGCGAGGGTGGCTCTGTCCACTGCCTTCCGTTGCGCTGCTGGGCCCCAAGTCCCTGGTGGCCAATATGTGACGCTGGGAGAAGACAGTGGGGTGGCAAGTGGCGGCAGGACTTTTGCCACCAGGGTCTAGCTGCCCAACTTCCTCCTGGTACTGCTGGCCCCCCGTCGCCTTCAGGAAACCCAGGAACTAAGGCAGGAATAGGGCGAGGAAGCGAGTAAAGCCGAGCAAGGAAGGCAAAAGTGAATCTTGTCTTCATGGGCCGCTCGCAATGACGTCCTTTTTCTGTGCCACAGCTGACAACAACATCCCAGACAGAAAAGCAGGAGGCCAAAAAGAAACCGAGCAGCTGCTGAAGTAGTTCAGCTGGGAGCGTGCTAGACTAACAGGCTCTTCTATCCCCCTTTGTGCATGGGTGGGATGTTTTCTGAAAGTGCAGCAGTTCCTTTAACTGCCATGAGTCCCTCATTTCATGCTATGCAGCAGGAAAAGGCAGCATGGGCTTCTGCACCGAGTTGGCCCACCTGACCTTTCATTCTTCTCTTGCTCTTTGTCAGCAAGGGGAAGAAAAAGCAGCTCTCCCTCAAGCTGGAGTCACAAGGGTGACGTAAGGACGACTTCCTGAGCCCCAGCTCCAGTCCTCTGCTCTGCCAGCTGACCTATTGAAGGGCTGCCACCACTTTCTCCAGGTTTGTCCATTGGTCTGTGCGAGGGTGAGCAACAGCCAAGCAGATGGAGTTTCTGTAATGTAGTGGTTATCATGTTTGCCTAACACACAAAAGGTCCCTGGTTCAAAACCAGGCAGAAACATGCTGGCTTCCTTTTGCCAGATCCCCTTGCTGTTCAGGAAGGCCTCCTCCTTCTCCTATTGGCCTGTCCGTGGGATAACTCCAACCCCTGCATGACAGAGGGTGCTGACAGCAGTGGAGAAAGCACCTTGGCGTCAGGCTGGAGAACCTAGAGGAGTGCGGCGTGTTACCATTTGGAGGCTTGTGGCTTGGCCTCCTCTGCTGTTGGAGGATGGCCAGTGGAGGCCGGCTCTTCCTGCTGGCCTCCTCTGCGTGACTTGCCAAAGGAGGAAGTGAGGCAGGAATGGGGCAAAAGAGGAAAGTGAAGCTGAGGAAGGCAGGGCAGAAAGTAAGCACATCATTGAGGCTAAATGGGGTGAGTAGAGCGTCACCATTCGTTCTGCAAAGCCGGGGGAGGTGCGGTTGGCTGCTGGGAGGCAGAATCCTGTGCCTGCCTCTTGGCTTCCCAGGGGTGGCTCCTTGCAGCCCAGGAGAAGCAGGGTTCTGGGGGGAAGGAAAAGCAGCAATGGCGAGGCTGAGTGGGCTCCTTTCTGGCTGAGATGGTGAGTCTGGGAGTTGCCTGTAAGCCATAAGTGGACTTGGTGGAGTGAAAACCGCTGCTCCATTCTGGCTGACCTGGGGGAGCCATTAATGAGTTGGGAGTGGGGGCAGGGCACTGGCTGTGAGCAAAGTCGTCTTCTTCTTTCCTGCCATGGGGAGCCCAGCCTTAAGGCTGCCCAGCATGCACTGCAGCTCGACCATTAAGCCTTCCTGTGGCATAACCGAACTACGGCCTAGTGTAATAAGGTGTAAAGTTTAGATTGTGAATTTATCTTTAATTTCCATGGTAACTTACTTTGATCTTTTATGCCTACCACTTATAATCCTTAAAACTCCATCTTTCTGTAGTTAATAAATCTGTTTTATGAAACTGGTGTATTTTGCTTGAAGTTCTTGGGAAATCTCAGCTCCATTACAAGGCTGGTTCATGTACTATTCACAGTGAGGGAGGGGTGAACCCTGCGTAATAAACTCACTATTGTGTCATACAGGAGGCCTGTGATATGCAGGGGGTCAGATTAGATGCTCTAATGGTCTCTTCTGGCCATAAAGTCGACTAATTTCTGAAAAACCAAATGTAGCATTGGGAGCAGCGTCTGATGTTTCCCTGTCTAGCCGGCTTGCTGCCTAGAACGAACGCTCCTTGAGTGGGGTGATCCACAGGGAGTAGCTCAAACCTCCAAAGTGCTTGGACAGGGGCAGGACATTGGCACAGCAAGGGAGGGGTGTGGCAGTGACATCACAAAGGCCTTTTGCAAGACCTCAGCCTATTGGTCAAAGACTATTGTTGGGAAGGTGGTGGGGAGGTGGTGACCTCACAGAGCGATGCTGACATCAGCCAGGCAGGACAGGGGCGAGGGGCCAGGGAAGGTTTGAAAGCTGTTCAGTCTGATCCATCTGGTGACAGTTGAATTCTAGGCATGGAAAACACGAGGTTAAGGAGGCAGAACTTTATTCTGCATCTGGGATTTTGTCCCTTAGAATCACTGGGGACATTGGGGTTTATCGTTTTTGCATCCCCTCTTCCTCCCTCCTCTTTTTCTCTTGCTTCCTTTGTCCTTTTACCTGTTCCCCTCCCAACACCAGGAGAGGGTGTGTGTGTGTGTGTGTGTGTGTGTGTGTGTGTTGCAGGGGAGGGCTCTGCAGCTCCCATTGTGGGAGGTCCACACAAAAATGTGGGGCTGAAATAGAGCTCGGGCAGTGATCCCATCAGTGACCTGGGCCATCCTCTGGGCTCTCTGGTGAGAACCCTCAGCCTCCCGCCCTCAGTCTCTATCCCTGATTGGCTCAGCAGGGGGTTATTGACAGGGATGAGACTCAGGTCCTTGTTCTCTTTTAAGACCAAGTAAATAAGTCAGAACCAGTTCTATGTTTGATGAATTTTGCTGCTTCTCTGCATTAATGGTCTCTGAGCAGTTCATGATTCTCTCTAACATTGCAGTTCTCCTCAAATACTTGCTGAATAATTACTGTCACTGTTGTTGGTCTCATTAGTGTTATTTACAGGAGTTTTAGCACCTTCATAACGGGAGAAAAACCAGCCGACCTTCCCAGAAGCGGCTTTGCCATTGAGGGAAAAGGGGATTTGAACAGTGCTTGGGATCCATTTGAAATCCCCTTCCAAGTCTGACACTTTCATCGCCTGCCAGACTGACTCTGATTTAGGATCAAAAACGTACAAGCACCATTCCCAAGCATGGAAAGCCAAGAACATCACCCCACCAGACAGGCTGGGAAGCGAAGGAATACGAAGGGGTGAACTGTGCATGGCTCAGGCACAAGGTAACAGTTCTGGGGTGATGGGGAAGGATGGAATGTCTGAGTCGCCCCATCTCCTTCCAGTGGCACAGAGCCTAAAATGACCCATATTTCCCTGACACTTCTCCAGCTTTTCATCATATTTAAATATATTTTAAATGAGAAAAAAAAGTCAACAAAATAACTGCTGTTGTGCACAATCCAGGGTAATGTGAGAACAACTGGGAATGAGGAAATCTCTCCTCAAAGAGGAACTTGACGTCTCTAACAATAACTTTGCACTGGGAGGAGGAGTATAAATGTGAATCTGTAGGTTTATTTAGAAAAGGAAATGTGATGATGGTTAGCTCAGACAGGAGGAAATGTGCAAGATAACTCCACCGACTATCCATGGCCCATGTCTTTAGTGCAAGAATAGTTCTCTTTTTACATCAGGAAAGTGAACTCAAGCTAGCTAACTCCATGGCAACCATAGTGATGAGACCCAGGTAGATTTTATCTCAACGTAGCTGGTTGAAGACACCCCCCATCTTCCCCACCTGGGGTGATGACATTCCTGGTAGAAAGGACACACTCCCATGACTTGCAGGACAATGGAGTTGATACAAAAGACCACAGGATCCACCCCAAAGACGGGCGAGCTTCAAAAGTGGGCAACTCATGTGTGGGAGCTGAGGAACTACAGTGTGCAAAAGATGCAAACAGCCTTAACACTCACTACCTGGGAACTGTCAAAAGAATTAAAGAAAAAAATCTTCTGACAGCTCTAGAGAAGGTTTTTATGAAGTTTATCTCCTTTACGGATTCTCCGATGTTTAGAAAGGCCTGAACTATGAGTGAAGCTTTTCCCACACTCGCGGCATTCATATGGTCTCTCTCCTGTGTGGACTCTGTAATGTGTAACAAGGGTTGAGCGCCGAGAGAAGCTTTTCCCGCACTCACTGCATTCATAGGGTTTCTCTCCTGTGTGGACTCTCTGGTGAGAGATAAAAGAGAAGAGGTGAGTGAAACTTTTCCCGCACTCACTGCATGCATAGGGTCTCTCTCCTGTGTGGATCCTCTGATGCATAGTAAGGTTTGAGCTCCGAGAGAAGCTTTTTCCACACTCGCAACATTCGTAGGGTCGCTCTCCTGTGTGCGTTGTCTGATGAGAGATAAGGGCTGATCTCTGAATGAAGCTTTTCCCGCACTCACAGCATTCATAAGGTCTTTCTCCTCTGTGTATTCGCTGATGCCTACTAAGGGCTGAGGTACGATTGAAGCTTTTCCCACACTCACAGCATTTGTAGGGTCTCTCTTTCGTGTGGATTATCTCATGTCGAATAAGGGTTGAGCGGTAGTGGAAGTTTTTCCCACACTCACTACATGTATTCTCTTGCTTTTCCGTGAGGATTTTCTCCTGGGACATAGTTTCCTTGAGGTCCCTGTGAGGTCCCTGACAATTAATGGGTTCATCCACTCTCTCCTCTGAGTGGTTTCCCTGCTCTCTCTCTGGTCTGGGGTAACTTTCACCAGCTTTTCCCTGCTCACGGGGGCTGGACACGCTCCCTTTGGCTCTTCGCAGTAATTCCCCATGCGCTTCGGCGAGCTCAGCATCTTTCTGGTGAGGATTCTGCTCCTTGCTCTCCCTCACCACCCCATCACCTGCTAGAAGAGAGGAGAAATCTCAGAATTGGGGATGGAAAGGCAGAGAACAAACCCAAGTAAGTGCTGGAGAGACAGAAAATAAAAATCAGCGACTGAACTCCCCCAAACTCTTCCCCACAGGGGACAGTGGAGGGGATCAATTCTGCTCCCCACCCAGGACCGACCTTTATGGGGGGCCGTACGGGTGCCCCACCCAAGGGGGTGCCGGGCGCAGGGTTTGGATTCCCACCTGACCTGCTGCCGAGAGGCTCGCTGGGCTGATGAAAGCGGCACAGGGAGCAGATAAGCAGCAGTGTGGGGGAGTGGGAGAGACCTGAGCTGCAGGGGGCAGCTGGACGACCAGCGTCAGAGTCAGGTGACTGCTCCGGAGCAGAGGGGCCCCTCTCCGCCCTGTTCCACGTGTGCAGCTGCTGCTGTTCCTGTCCCCCCAACCCCCCACCCTCCGTTCACCCCGGGAGTCACCCCGTCCACCCCCGACTGGGAGCATCCTCCTGACTGCTCTGCAGGAGGGAGGTGCTGATTGATGGGGGGGTGTCCCCCTCCCCCACACCCAGGTAGCCGATTTCCACTGAGCTGGGGTGACGGGACGGGGGAATCTGCGTGTGCTGCTGCCTCTCTGGGGCCGGAGCTGCCGGCAGCTGCTTGTGTCTGAACAAGCCTAGTTCAGGCTCTTGACCCTGAGAACTTTCTTAAAGAGACAGCGCGCTCACTCACTCAGGCACATACTACCTTCACACACACACACACACACACACCAGGACTCCCTGCATCCAGGTCACTTCCCCACCTGGGCTGGGATGAGACATCAGGAGCAGCTGCTCTCCTGCCCTCCCCTTACACAGCCTGCAGGGAAAGTGACCTGGGTACAGGAAGCCCTGACGTGGCTCCTTGCTCCCCTCTCCCAGCCCCCCAGGGCTGTGTGGGGCGGGGGAGCAGCAGTCCAGTGGGGGAGCGAGCAGCAATGCCAGCTGCTTTGTGCATCCAGGTCAGGTTCCCCACTTGGGTGCAGGGGAGGATGCCGGGGTTAGAGGCAAAGGGGGCACAGTGCAGGGGCTGGGGGCTCAGGAGAGTGGTGCAGGGGGTAGCAGTGAAGGGCTGCATAGAACCATAAAATATCAGGGCTGGAAGGGACCTCAGGATGCATCTAGTCCACCCTCCTGCTCAAAGCAGGACCAATTCCCAACTAAATCATCCCAGCCAGGGCTTCGTCAAGCCGGGCCTTAAAAACCTCTAAGGAAGGAGACTCCACCTCCCTAGGGAACCCATTCCAGTGCTTCACCACCCTCCTAGTGAAATAGTTTTTCCTAGTATCCAACCTAGACCTCCCCCACTGCAACTTGAGGTCATTACTCCTTGTTCTGTCATCTGCTACCACTGAGAACAGTCTAGATCCATCCTCTTTGGAACCCTCCTTCAGGCAGTTGAAAGCAGCGATCAAATCCCCCCTCAGTCTTCTCTTCTGCAGACTAAACAATCCCAGTTCCCTCAGCCTCTCCTCATAAGTCATGTGCTCCACCCCCTAATCATTTTTGTTGCCCTCTGCTGGACTCTTTCCAATTTTTCCACATCCTTCTTGTAGTGTGGGGCCCAAAACTGGACACAGTACTCCAAATGAGGCCTCACCAATGTTGAATAGAGGGGAACGATCATGTCTCTCGATCCGCTGGCAATGCCCCTATTTATACAGCCCAAAATGCCGTTAGCCTTCTTGGAAACAAGGGCACACTGTTAACTCATAGCCAGCTTCTCATCCACTGTAACCCCTAGGTCCTTTTCTGCAGAACTGCTTCCTAGCCATTCGGTCCGTAGTCTGTAACAGTGAATGGGATTCTTCTGTCCTAAGTGCTGGACTCTGCACTTGTCCTTGTTGAACCTCATCAGGTTTCTTTTGGCCCAATCCTCTAATTTGTCTAGGTCCCTCTGTATCCTATCCCTACCCTCCAGTGTATCAACCACTCCTCCCAGTTTAGCGTCATCTGCAAACTTGCTGAGAGTGCAGTCCACGCCATCCTCCAGATCATTAATGATTGCGGCACAGGAGTGGAGTGCAAGGGCTGGGGTGAAGGGGGCACAGTGCAGGGGTTAGGGGCTCAGAAGGGGGCAGGTGTTGGGGTGCACGCGGGGGGCAGAGGTTAGGAATGAAGGGGTGTAGGGATTAGGGGTGCAGGAGGGGGAGCAGGCATTTGGGGCAAAGGGACACAGTGCAGAGGTTGGGGGGAGGGGAACGTGGGTTGCCTAGGGAGCCCATGGGAGCCAGGGGCACCAAAATGCAAGTTTGCCCAGGGTGCCATTTCCCCAAGGCCGGCCCTGCCCACATCCCATCCAAACACTCAGTAGGAAGGAAGGGAGCTCCAGCCAAGGTGTCTGTCATCATCTGTAGGAAGCCAGGAGTGAGATCTGCTGGGGACTGTCCTGAGCTCACAGAGTCTGTGTGGGGAATCCCAGCGGGTTCTCTCAGGCACTTACAGTTTCTGGGTTGGTTTAATGTTTCCTCACCTGTGCAGGGACTTCCCAGGATCTCGCTTTCCACTGAACAAGGGAGATCCAGGACCCACGGCTCTTCCCCTCCTTCCAGCTGGAAGATCACAGAGGGTTGGGAAACTGGAAACCCTGCTCAAGGGAAAGAAAACAAAGGAGATCAGGGGAATTCATAGGCCATCTATCATCATAAAAAACATTCTATTAGTTTAACCCCAGTCCATTTTAAACAATAAAATCGCAGGGCCAGCTCCCCAGGTGCTCAAAGGTGCAGAACACTCTGCTTAGGAGGGATTTAACTATCCCCTTCTTCGCGGGAAACACACACAGCCAGACACTCATTATCAAAGAGGCTCCTAAAAAACAGAGACTGGAACTGCATTTCCCAGAAAGTGAAGACTCCAGACAGAGGGCAAGTGTCCCTGGCACTGCTTCTTGGGCTACGTCTACACTACCCGCCGTATCGGCGGGTAGCGATCGATTTTTCAGGGATCGATATATCGCGTCTCATCTAGACGCGATATATCGATCCCCGAACGCGCTTATATCGATTCCGGAACTCCACCACCGCGAACGGCGGTGGCGGCGTCGATATGGAGAGCCCCGGAGATCGATCCCACGCCGTGAGGACGGGTAAGTTATCGATATAAGATACTTCGACTTCAGCTACGTTATTCACGTAGCTGAAGTTGCGTATCTTATATCGATTTTTCCCCTTAGTGTAGACCAGCCCTTGCTGACAGACAGGTCCAGAGCCAAAGAGAGAGTCCAGGGGAAGCTGGGAACAGGAAGCATGGGCTGGGGGGTTCAGTGGAGTAAGGACTAGGAAGGGCAGGGATATCACTGAAGGCAGGATCTCAGCAGCATTAGATGTCAGGAAAGCACATCCTGCGGCATTAGGGAACCTAGCGAGTCAGGTATAAAGGGAGGGAGCATAAAAAACACTGTGTGTGGAGAAAGCTGGCAAATTAGATGGTGTAGTTCAAGAGCCACAGACCAATTCTTCTGCCAAAGGAGAATGTGAAAAATAAGAATCAGGGCATGTGACTTCAGGAGGGACAAATTCGAAGATCCAAAGAACATGCAGAGAAGAGAGACGGCGGCTCTTGCAGGTGGGGATGGAAAAGGAAGAGTCTCCGTGGTTCATGGAGCCAATTAGTTTGTTTTATCATTCATTGATCATTGTTATGTTGATCTCATATGTTATTTCAGATGTAGTCACTGTGTACGCAATAGATTTAAGTTGTAGGTATAGACAGAAGTAAGACAGGTAGAGCCCTGCATGGATACAAAATTTATATCCGCATCCGATCTGCGATCTGCAAAAATGGCCCATGGATATCTGCAGATTTTCAGGGTTCTAGGAACAAAATTTGTACCTGCAGCCGATCCACAAAAGAGGTCCGAATTCTCCACCAGGAGACATGATCAAAGCAAAGGGCTAAGGCAATGAATCCTAAAATCTTCTAATATAGGCTGGAAGGGACCTCAAGAAGTCATCTACTCCATTTCCATCGCCCTGCGGCAGGATCAGGTGTAAATATGCCAGAAATTTGTCTGACCTGTTCTTAAAACTCTCCTGGGACAAGAATTCCACAACCTCTCTTTGTAATCCATTCCAGCACTTCCCTATCCTTATCGCTGGAAAGGTTTTTGTATTACCCACCCTCAACCTCCCTTGCAGCAGATCAAGCCAATTACTTCTCCTCCTACCTTCAGTGGATGTGACGAACAGTTAATCACTGCTCTCTTATAACAACCCTTGACATATTTGAAGACTGTTCTCAGTTCCCCACTCACTCTTTTCTCAAAATTAAACATGCCCAGTTCTTTCAACCTTCCCTCATAAGTCATGTTCGAGGACCAGGGGGGCGCTTTTTCCTTCTGAATGGAGATGCGCAAGGTGAGGTCAGAGAAAAGGATGTTGGAGTAACTGAGACAGGAGAGGATGACTAAGAGCTGTAGCTGTGTGGATGGATATGAAAGGCCAATTGTTAAGGATGTTACGCAAAGAGAAAATGCAAGATGTAGGCACAGCCTGGATAGGAGGCCCCAAAGGGAGCTCCGTAACAAAGGTATTGCACAGTTATGGGCCTGAGTGACAGGCAGCACAATGGTGCTGTCTGCGGCAGTAGAGAAAGAAGGTGGGGGGAGGGCTTGGGGGAAATATTAAGAGCTTTGCTTCAGCTATTGATCGTTAGCTGATGGCTGGACATCAGTGAGGAGATGAGAGAGAGAGAGAGAGAGAGGGGCTGAGATTTCAGTTGCGACAGAAGGAGACAGGCCAGGAGCAGAGAGGCAGAACTGGGAGTTAGGAGCACAGAGATGGTAGCTGAATGTGTGTGTGCTGATGAGATTACCCAAAAATAAGGTGCAGAGGAAGAAAAGAAGAGGCCCAAGGACAGAGCCCCGTGGAACCCAAACAGAAGGCTGGAACGGGGGTCAGCTGGCTCATTCTAAAGACACTCTAATGCAGTGACTGGAGGAGGAGGAGGATGTGACTCATCATGGACCTCTTGATGCCACCCGGTAGAGGGCACAGGGTGCCTAATGTTTTACTGGGATCCCACAGACCAGGTACACGCATATTCGTTCACCCAAAGGTGCCGTGTCAGGTGTCTGTCGAGGAACTAGTTAGGTAGGTCTTAGGTAGCTCTTAAAAGCTTTGCCAGTCCAGCTCTATTGTTTAAGGCTGTGAAAAAGTGCCCACACGCATGCGCATACACGCACCCCATCCAACATGGCTCTGCTGGCCAAAGCTCAATTACAGACACAGCTATAGTGGCAAAAGCCTCCATTTTTTAGTGTGGGTAGTCTCTGGCATGTCGGGGTGATGCTGAAACAGGGCAGAGCAGAGGTGGCATTGGGGGAGTGGCATGAACCTTAACTCTGCATTTCTCCTTCTAAAAACCAAGGGGACAGGAACCCTTACCCAGCGAGGTCACATTCTCACAGTTCTCCTGCATGACCTCCCAGTAGAGGGCTCTCTGAGTGGGGTCCAGCAGAGCCCACTCTTCCCTGGTGAAATACACAGCCACCTCCTCGAAGGTCACCGGCCCCTGAAAGAGCAAGAGCCCAACACTTAGTACCTGCTGCCCCAATCACAACCCCACTATTCATGGAGGGAAGGAGCCAATCAAATGGAAGCTCTGAGAGAGTCAGCAGAGTCCTATCCCCATACTGCTGAGAGCAGCCAGGAGACATCTGGGTGAGGGGACGAAGTGAGAGCCCCTTGTCTCTCCCAGCAGATCCACCACAGACCTACTAGCCAGAGGCTGATACAGGCGATGGAGCCCCCAGTAGGGTCCAGGCACAGCCCCATGGCAGGGAACCCAACACCCTCCCCACTGCCAGCAGCTGGATGTGAGGGACTGGGACATCTTCCCTACACCTCCCTGCTGGGTGCCCCCTTTCCATGTCACACCAGCCCCTGGCTAGCAGGTTGAGGGTTCAGCACTGGAAATCTGGTCAGTTTTCCCAGCCCTGCCCAGGGAGTTGCTTTGTCTGTTTCCTGTTTCACAAATTAGGGAATTTTCTCCCCCAACACCCAAGTGTTTGTTCCAAGGATCTAGGCCCATGTTAACAAGTCCCAGCAGGTTTGTCACACTGTGTCCCCCTCCCTATCCTCACCCAGGGTATTCCCTGCCCCCCTCCAGCCCTAACTCCCCAGAAGATGCCACCTCTTCAGTATTTCCTGCCCCTCCCCCTCCAGCAGGAACCCACCAGCAACCCCCCCAGTAACCCCTACCTGAGCTGGCTCCACTGCAGCCATTTCTCTTCCCTGTCCCATGGGAGGCTGGGATGAGCTGGAGCGAGAGGTGGGCGTCATTCTGCAGCCTGGCAGGGCGAGAAGGGCAGTTGTGGAGGTTTCAGAACAGGCTTCAGTTCATTTCACATCACGATTCCCCCAGGCCCTTTCCCTGCAGCAGGGGCGGCTCTAGGCACCAGCAAAACAAGCTGGTGCCTAGGGCGGCAAAATCTAGGGGGCGTCCCCTGCCGCCGGGGGGGGGGCGGGAGGCTGGGCCGGCGGACCTGCCGCAGTCATGTCTGCGGGAGGTCCACCGGAGTCCCGGGACGACTGGACCTGCCGCAGGCATGACTGCGGACGGGGCGCTCGTCCCGCGGCTCGGCTGGACCTCCCGCAGGCATGACTGCGGCAGCTCAAGCGGAGCCGCCGGACCCGCGAACCGTCCGCAGCTGCGGGAGGTCCAGCCGAGCCACACAGGACCAGCGGCTCCGGGGCGCCTCCCGCGCATGACTGCTTGGGGCAGCCAAAAACCTAGAGCCGCCCCTGCCCTGCAGACAGAGATTGTAGATTCTGCCAGGCTGGGAACATGCTCAGTCCCCACAGTGCAGCACAGACCTGGCCCCTGGCCCCTCCTTTCCCCCTTGGGCTCCCCCCAGCAGCAGTAACCAAGACATTTTGAAGCCCTCCCAGCAACAGGGTGTGAACCAAACCCTGGACCAGACCAGACCCAAAGGAGCCCCTTGGGGGGGGTCCCCCTGACACTGCCCCCAGGGCAGCGCACTCCTGCAGCAGGGGGAACAGGGAGAGTCCGGGGCTGGTTCTTCCTCTCTCTGCTCCTCACCTCGGTCACAGGGAAGTGACCCTGGGCAGGGACGCTGCAGTGAGTGTGCCGGGGGGGGTGGTGTCAGAGAGCTGGGAACCTGCCCCCCCTCTCCCGTCCCCTCCCCTAGCGCCCTGCCCCGGGCTGGGAGCCGGGGTCACCGCCCCGTTCCCGGGGGCTCCCCCCGCGGCTGCCCCGCTCCGCCCGTGCGGGGAAGGGGGCACCAGGCGGGGGGACCCGCTTCACCCCCCCGGTACCGGGCACAGCAGAGCCGGGGGGGGGGCGGCTCAGACTCGCTGCGGGAAGGATCCTCCCGGCCTCAGCGCTGTAGCAGCTCCGGGCCCCCGGGGGCGGCGATGGGGGGGGCACCGCGCAGAGCCCGGGACCTGCCCCGTCCCCCGGGCTCCGTCACCGGGAGCCTCAGCAGAGCCCGGGGCGGGGCCCGGCTGGAGAAAGCTCCGCCCCCCCCGCCGGACCCCCCCCCATCCCAGCGGGGGCGGGGCGGATCCTGCTGCGGCTCCGCTGGGGCCGAGGCGGCTCCGAGGCTTCTCCCGGGTCCCCCGGGGCAGAGTCACGTGCCCGCCCCCCCAGTGCCCCCCCCGGGGTCTCTCACTCCCCGGGGGCTCCGGGCGGGGCTGGGGCGGGCAGAGCCCGGGGGGCGGGGCCCAGCTGGAGAACCCCCCCCCCCGGCCAGGCCCCCCCGCACAGACCCGCCCCCCCCCCGGAGAGCAGCAGCGGCTCAGCCCAGACCCGGCTCATACGGAGGCAGCAGCAGCAGCTTTGTTCTCCCGCCCGCAGCGGGGCTCGCACGGAGCATGCGCGATTTTACCTGCTGAAACCCTCCGTTACCTGGGCTGGAGAGAGCGGAAGCGGCCCCGGGGCAGGCTGGGAGATGTAGTTCCTGACTCTCCCCGGAGCGGAAGTGACGTTGGGGGGAGAGACCAAGCCGAGTTGCAAACGCGCGCGGGGCCGTTGGAGCCTCTCTGCCCGCCCCCGCCCCGGTGAGTGAGAGACCCCGGGGGGGGCGGGAACGTGACTCTGCCCCGGGGAACCCGGGAGAAGCCTCGGAGCCGCCTCGGCCCCAGCGGAGCCGCAGCAGGATCCGCCCCCCCCGCTGGGATGGGGGCGGGGCCCTGGGAGTGAGGGGGGTGTCGGGGGGACGCGGGGGGTGTTGAACTGTCTCTGGGGGGTGTCGGGCGGGGGGGGAGAAGCCGGAGTTGCGGGGGGGGGAAGGTCGGTGGGACGCGGGGGGGGGGGTTGAACTGTCTCTGGGCAGCCAGGAAATTTCTGAGATGGGAGAGTGGCGGGCGGGCGAAGGGGGGAGGGGGGTTAATTGGATCCTGTCCCTGTTGGTGCCACTTGCCTCTCGCCCCCGATACAAATTCTCTCCAGTTCTGCCCCTTTTCTCGCTCAGTGTCTCACCCGGGCTGTAAAATCCGGGGAGATTCGCCCCTTTCCCCGCCAATGAGCCGCTCTCCCGTCTCCCCCATTTCCCCCCGGTCTCTCCAGGAGTCTGATTTTCCACCTCCAGTTGCAGGTCGTGACACGTTTTCTCTGCACATCTCAAAGGTTGATATAAAATACCCTAAACATTTGCTCCACTTCTCTCTAGTTGTCTGTTTCTAATTGAACATGCCCTGAGATTCCCCCCCGTCTCTCTAATTATAAAATAAAAAGAAAATCTCAGATTTACACCTTTTCTCAGCTTCTTGAACATAGATATAAAATGTTTGCAAATGTTGCCCATTTCCTCTCTATTCATTTAACAAATACTGATGTGAAACACTGACATTTTACTGCACATCAGATATAAACTGATATAAAATCCCTTTGATTTTCCACTTTCCTCTCTATTATTTGCAAAAATAGAGCCAAAATCTCTCAGATTTCCCCCCTTTCTCTTTCACGTCTACGTTATTATCAAATATCAATTAAAATTCCTTTCATGTTTGGGGCTGTTCCCCGTGTCTCTCAATCCCAGCAACTTCTCCTTTCTTGGAGGAAACCTGTTGCCCTGAATCACTGTCCATCCTGGAGGTTGCAGGGGGTTAAATTTCCCAGGGTTGATCTTTCCCCTCTCCTTTGAGAACCATTTCTCCCCCCCCCCCCCTTTATCTGTGTTAAAATGTTTGCGGATGAAAGAGACCAGCCACATCTTTAATACCCATCAAAGTCAGAGGCCTCCCCCTGTTTCGGGATCAGTGGTCCCCAGCTGGTAACGGGAGAGTTTGCTGGACCCTTTTTTTTTTTTCTCCAGCTGGCACGGGATGAGGAGGTCTCTGTGAGTGCAGTGTGGGTCCAGAAGTATCCCAAACCCCATGGCAAATGGCCTCTGTGAGGGGTTCATTCCCCCTGTGGTAAGATGCAGCCACTTCTGGGGTGGATCCATGGTGGCCATTATTTGCTAGTGACAGGCCATGGACTTTTCTTACCTTTCTTGCCCTCCAGAGCTTCCATTCTCCTGTTCAAGAGACATCCCCCAGGGCGCCCTCTGCCTGTGTGACTGGCCAGCAGGGGGCAGTGATAACTCTCTATCCACTTAGCAGACACTCTGAGGTAACAGTGTTGTGTGGGGTGGGGGGAGGTGTCTGTGGGGGGAGATAGCAGGGGGTACCCTAGTGAGGTTGGTGGGTTCTGGAGATTTGGAGTTTCAGGGGGTGGTTGTGATGTGCCCAGCCCTGAGGCTGTGGGTCCTGGAGATGGGTATTGCTGGGGGCCGTTGGCTGCAGAACAGCCGTGGTGGGCGTCTCTTGGGGAGGCGGGACAGGGGGTCAGAGGGAGTCACCGGCCCTGTCACTGTGGTAACTTTCTGTCCACTTATCAGACACTGTGAGTGTGAAATCACAGATTTTGCTTTTCTCATCTTTTGAAAACTGCAGGAACTTTTGGTTCAGTTTAGAAAATTTGTGCCCCCAGTCCTGAGAGCAGCTAGGGGGCATCACGGTGAGAGAACAAAGAGGGACCCCTTGTCTCTCCCAGCAGATCCATCACACACCTACTAGCCAGATGCTGATACAACCCCATGGTGGGGAACCCAACACCCCCCCCCCCCCGACTGCCAGCAGCTGGATGTGAGGGGCTGGGACATCTTCCCTACACCTCCCTGCTGGGTGCCCCCTTTCCATGTCACACCAGCCCCTGGATTCAGCACTGGAAATCTGGTCAGTTTTCCTAGCCCTGCCCAGGAGGTTGGTTTCTCTATTTCCTGTTTCACAAATTAGGGAATTTTCTCCCCCAACACCCAAATGTTTGTTCTGAGGATCTAGGCCCACGTTAAACAAGTCCCAGCAGGTTTGTCACACACTGTCCCACTCCCTTTCCTCACCCAGGGTATTCCCTGCCCCCCTCCAGCCCTAACTCCCCAGAAGTTGCCACCTCTTCAGTATTTCCTGCCCCTCCCCCTCCAGCAGGAACCCACCAGCAACCCCCCAATAACCCCTACCTGAGCTGGTGCCACTGCAGCCGGAGAAGCCCCCCCGGCCAGGCACAGAGGGGTTAATGCCTTCCTGTGCCCTGCAATCCTCCCCCCACCCCCGCTCCCAGCCGCTCCAGACCCTCTCTGTGCCCCGCAACCCCCGCCCCCCCAGGCTGCAGCGCTCGCCAGGGCGGGCTGCAGCAGCTGGGATCCAGCTGACACCCAATGCAGGGGCTGGGGAGGGAGGAGCTGCTACACTAGCCCCTGCCCCCGCTTTTCTCCTGGGGAGCCCCGGCCCCTCTCCTGCCCCCTCCGGGCTGAGGCGGGTCCCCGCGTGTCCCACCCCCTGCGTGGGGCCCGGGGGCGGGGCCAGGCCTGGGGAGGAGCCGCCCCTTCCCGCCCCTTGTGTGGCAGCGGGGCCATGGCTGGGGCCGGAAGCGCAGCACGGGGGCTCCTGCAGCCCGCGGGGCAGCGCGGTGGGGCCGGGGGCAGCGCGGGGCGGGCAGGGCCGGGGACACGCGTGGGGCGGACACGCTCCTGCCGGGGGCGGGGTCAGGGCTGCGGGGTGCGGTTATTACCTGGGGGTCACAAGCCCCCCCAGCTCTGCCGCTCCCTGGGAAAAGGCGGGGGGGGGTCTGAGTGGCACCGGCTGGGCGAGGGGGCGGCGCCGGGGGAAAGGATGAGCTGTGGTGGGAGGGTCAGGCTGGCCCGGGGGACCTCCCTTCCCTGGGCTGCGGAGAGGGCGGAAGCGGCCCCGGGGCAGGCTGGGAGATGTAGTTCCTGACTCTCCCCGGAGCGGAAGTGACGTTGGGGGGAGAGACCAAGCCCAGTTGCAAACGCGCGCGGGCCCCTGCGGCTCTGCCTGGCTCGCGCGGGGCCGTTGGAGCCTCTCCCGGGCCGGAGAAGGGTTGGTGCCGTTGGAGCTCTGGGCATGCGCAGATCGCGGCGGGAGAGCCCTTCATTAACCCCCCCGTGCCCGGCCCGGGCCCTGCCCCGCTGGAGCCGCCCCGGGCTCCGCCCGCCCCGCTGCGGAGCTGCAGCCTCCAGGTCCCGGAGCGAGCCCCGGGGGCGGGGCCGGGGCCGGGCGGTGACTCTGCCCCAGTGCCCGGGGGGGACCCGGCATCTCGCAGCGCCGGGATCTGCTCCCTGGGGTGGGGGCAGCGCCCGCGGGGGGCTCGGAGCTGCTGACCCCGCAGGAGCCCAGCGCCCCCCGGGCCCGGCCAGGCTCCGCCCTGGGGCCCCGCGGGAGGTGCCGGGTGGGGGGAGGGGCGGGCGGGAAATGTCGGTGCAGCCCGGACATGGCCGGGGGGGGGGCAGGTGACCCCCGAGGAGCGGGCAGAGAAAGGGGGGGGGGCTGAGATCCCCTCGGATTTACCGCTGGCTCCTCCCGTGGGGACCCCCCTCCTCCCCCGTCCTGCCCCCTTTCTCCCTAGAGAGCCACGAGCAGCGCCCAGGGTGACCCCCCTCCCCCAACCCCTGAGAAGTTCCCTGTCCCCCCTCCCCCCGATTGTGCCCCTTTTTCTCTCCCCTTCGCCAGTGGCCAGTTCAGGTCTCAGGTTTGGGGGGTTTCCCCCCATTTCCACCTGCAGGGATTTGTCCTTGTGCGGGTGGGAAATGGTTCCCCCGAGTGATTTCTGAGCTGGGCAGAGGGTGAATGGGCAGAGGCTGGGGGGGCCCTGAGACAGGGACACCTCTGGGCTGCGCTGGGGGGGGGCACTCTGCTGGCAACGGGGCCTGGGAAGGGCCAGGAAGGGGAGGGAGGAGCAAGTGTCCCCCATGGAGACGGCCCAGCCCCAGGTTTCCCAGTCCAGCTACTCCCCAGCACCTGCTGGCCCTGTGAGTGTGAGGCAAGAAGAATCCATCTCATTCTGTTGTTGATTGAATATCCCTGTATAATCCCCTCCAATTTCCCCTCCTTTCTCTTGAACTGTTAAATGCTGACGTAAAATCTCCCAGATGTTGGTGCTTCTGTCTCACATTAGCAAATATTTAGTTTGTGCCCCATTTTCTCCTCAGTTCTGAAATACTGATATAGAATTCTCAAAAATCTTCCCACTTTTCTCTCCAGGTGTGTGACTGAGATCAGGGCTCTTATCGTACTGAGCGTGGCCCTGTTCTGACAGCTGCTGCAGAGACCCCAACTGAGATCTGGGCCCTGTTCTGCCAGGCACTGAAGAGACCCCAGGTGAGATCAGACCCCACTGTTGTGCCAGGTAAAACTGAGACCTGGACCGAGATCACAGCCCCCCTTGTGCCAGGCAGCGAACGACTGCGACCCAAACTGCTGCCTCCATTGTGCTGGGCACTTCAGAGACCTCGACTGAGATCTGTGTCCCCGTTGGGCCTGGCCCTGCACTGACCCCGACCCAGATCACGCCCCACCACTGTACTGGGCACTGCACAGACCCTGACAGAGATCCTGGCCCCACATTTTGCCAGATGCTGCAGGGGCCCTAAACAAAATCCGGGATCCTGTAATGCAGGGAGTTGCAGAGTCCCCAACTGAGATCAGGCCCCTGTTGCGCAGGGCTCTGCACAGACACTGACCAAGATCAGGGTCCCCATTGTGACAGGTGCTGCACAGACACCAAGGGTATCTCTACCCTGCCACTAAAACCCCCAGCTGGCCCATGCCAGGTGACTCAGGCTCACAGGGCTCAGGCGAAGGGTCTGTTTAATTGCAGTGTAGGTGTCTGGGCTCGGGCTGGGGCCAGGCTGTAGGACCCTGCGAGGTGGGAGGGTGCCAGACCTTGGGCTGCAGCCCCAGCCGGAACATGGACACCACAATTAAACAGCCCCACAACCTGAGCTGTGTGAGCCCAAGTCAGCGGGCACAGATCAGCCGCCGGTGTCTGACTGCAGTGTGGACATGCCCACAGGGACAGAGAGGCCTTGCCACAAAAAGCTCAAAGGCTAAATAGGCAATTATTCACAGCAATAAGATTTACAGATCCATTTGTGCACCAAAGTCCAGATAGCAGCATGTGTATGTGTGTAGTTTGGTTGGGGCTGGTGTAATTGTGCCCCCAGAAATATGTACATTTCCAGCAAAACCCCTCCTACACAGTACACCCAATTGTCCACCCCTTGCCATAGGCCGTTGATCCTGCTCCTGCATAGTCATAGGAGAGGGGCACGGCCAAACATTTCCTTTGATGTGCACCATTTTTCATCACCCCTCCATTGATTCCCAGTGAGCTCCTCCCCTTCTCATTATTCCCATAGGGCTTGTAGGGCCCACCTTAGCTGCCATTCTATTTCCAGGCACCATAGTAGCCATTACCCAGGTGCTGGCCTCCCAGTTGAGCATTTTGCATTCCCACACACATCTTCCTCTCCCCCCAGGTCAGCCTTTTGAAGCCATCCCCCACCCACCTCATGCTAGCAGCAAGACCAACACCACAGACAAACATCACAAAACAGAGATCCATTGTATTCTGGGTTATTCTTCCGCTGGCACCAGCACGGTTGTAGAGTGTCTGAAAAACAAAAGAAACAATTTCCACCCCCCTGGTGGGATCAGATTATTTCTTAATAATAATACCAATTCCTTTTACAAATGTCCTTGCTAATTGCAGGAAAAACAGAAGAATTACCTTCAGGCTGTCCTTATTTTGTTCTATAGTCAGGCTAGTGAATTACCCCACTCACTGATCATTTATGAAATTTATGAGTTGGCGTGCCTCAGTTTCCCACAGCTTCAAATTTCTGCTCTGTACATTCTCTCTCTCTCTCCTCTCTCTCTCCTTAGGGTTAACCTGTCCCCCTTATTTTCAGGCTTGACTTGTTTTTTCACCTCCCTTTTCTGGAGGGCCATAATCTGAGTCTTCTAGTAGCTTGTTTGCTGACCAGATGCATTCATTATTCTCAGGTTCTTTGTGCTGCAAATTG
The DNA here is from genome assembly GCF_020497125.1 of Mauremys mutica. Lineage (NCBI taxonomy): Eukaryota > Metazoa > Chordata > Testudines > Geoemydidae > Mauremys > Mauremys mutica. The sequence goes on from NW_025422893.1 coordinate 130,510, forward strand.
CAGTTTCCTCCTTCCCCCATCAGCTGGGTAATTTGCATCCATACAGAGTCTTTCTTGGCTTGCCTCTGGATTCAAAGCTATTAGCAGCTCAGAGACTGTTTCAAAAGGGACACATTTCACTTCCACCAGGGTTCTTATTACTGTTCACTTTCATCTTCTGCTCCAAAACACTGCTCCAAAGATCTGAAAAAGCAGCACAATCTACTATGCTCCTTTTGGAGCCCTAGCAGGATTTTAATTAAGTACCATGTTTTGTTTGCATTTCTTTTACCCCTTTTCCAATATACACTGCACCCCCCACCACTTGCTAATCACATTCCCAGACCCCACTGCCAGGCCCTCCCCACTGATAGTGACTTTCTCACTCCAGCCCCACTCCTTTCCCCTGTGAAAAGACATCACCCAGGGCTCCCTGCCGGCCATGTGAGTGTGGGGCAAGAAGAATCCATCCCATTCTGTTGTTGATTCAATATCCTTGTATAATCCCCTCAAATTTCCACTCTTTTCTCTTCAACTGTTAAATGGTGACACAAAATCTCCCAGATGTTGGTGCTTCTCTCTTATATTGGCAAATATTTAGTTTGTGCCCCATTTTCTCCTCAGTTCTGAAATACTGATATCTAATGCTCAAAAATCTTCCCCCTTTTCTCTCCAGGTGTGTGACTGAGATCAGGGCTCTTATTGTACTGCCAGGCGCTGCAGAGACCCCAACTGAGATCTGGGCCCTGTTCTGCCAGGCGCTGAAGAGACCCCAGGTGAGATCAGACCCCACTGTTGTGCCAGGTAAAACTGAGACCTGGACCGAGATCACAGCCCCCCTTGTGCCAGGCAGCGAACGACTGCCACCCAAACCGCTGCCTGGCAGCTCCATTGTGCTGGGCGCTTCAGAGACCTCGACTGAGATCTGTGTCCCCGTTGGGCCTGGCCCTGCACTGACCCCGACCCAGATCATGCCCCACCACTGTACTGGGCACTGCACAGACCCTGACAGAGATCCTGGCCCCACATTTTGCCAGATGCTGCAGGGGCCCTAAACAAAATCCGGGATCCTGTAATGCTGGGAGTTGCAGAGTCCCCGACTGAGCTCAGGCCCCTGTTGCGCAGGGCTCTGCACACACACTGACCAAGATCAGGTGTGCTGGGTTGTATTTAGGAATCTGAAAATAAAAGGTGAAGACGGCTGGTTCACAATATCCAATGAAATCTTGCAAACAATTATACAAATGGACCCTACTTCTGTTAAAACAACGTGGTATTAATACTGATTCAAAACTGACATTAAAATTAGGAGAGAAACGCATGAGAAATGAACTGACACCTACTTACCATTTCTTAATGCCTACAATTTTGACACTCCCTCACAGCATATTTTTTTCAAAGCGATGCACAGCACACAGTGAAGTTAATGAATGAAAGCACACCCATTATTGACTGCTTTGTGCTGCATGAGCATCTGATTAAGCACCTAATTACAACTGTACCACTGTAAGTGGAAATGCATCAACCCAGCTTAGCTCCAAGGTGTTTAGATGGGAATGAAAAGTTTCCAAGGCTTTGGCTACACTTAGCACTTCAAAGCGCTGCCGTACTCCACCTCCCTGTGGGGATTAATGTACAGCGCTGGGGCTCTGATCACACTGGCGCTTTGCAGCGCCCCAATTTGCAGCGCTGGAGAGGGTGTTTTTTCACACTCTGCTGCAGCGCTGCAAATTTGCAAGTGTAGCCAAAGCCCAAATGGGTCACTTGCTGGAGGATTCTCTGCAGCTTGAGGGCTTCAAACCACAATTTGAAGACTTCAGTAATTCAGACGTAGGTTAGGGGTTTGTTATAGAAGTGGATGGGTAGGATTCTATGGCCTGCTTTGTGCAGGAGGTCAGACTAGATGATCATAATGGTCCCTTCTGACCTTTAAAGTCTGAGTCTACATGGCAGAATGGTTAATGAAGAAAATACACTGAAATGCCTCTACGCAGTCCTGTTGACTTCTTCTCCCAACCCACCCCCCTCATGAGTTCTGGCCTCTTGGTCAACTCAGCTCCCAGACCCCCATCAGCTGTGCCCTCTCCCAACCTAACCCATTTCTACTGCAATTCTTCACCCTCCTCATCCAGGCAGGGGGTTGGCGCTGCAGCCCCTAAGGTACCTGCGTTAATCACTGTCTCTCATACTGGGGCTATTTAGATTTCAGGGAACGATTCAGAATTACTGACTCTGGGAGGTGGGAGAGAGGAGAGGCTGAGAGAGCGTGTGCTCTTACGGCCACGTTCAACTCTGGTAGCCTCCACGTTACCTCATCCTCCCCCATGTGTCTCTGCTCATGTCAGTGTCACCTGATCATAATGCCACTGGCTTCAGCAGAGCTCCTAGACAGGAGCTACATCACAAGAGGGTTACGGTACTGAGAGTAAAATACATCACAGGGAGGGTGTAATTATCCTGAAGTGAAACATTCCAGTCTAGGAAGTGAAAGAATTCAAGTACTTCATTACTTAAAATTATGCTTGACAGGATTGGATTTTTATGAATAAATTGCAGTAAATGTTAATTTCACTGTACACACACACAGATGAAAAATATTTATATAGGTAATATACAGAAATGCTTCTGGAGAAAGTGGAGTTTGATTTAAGGATATTTACACTGTATATTTTGGATGTGCCATTGACAATTTCTCTTTGAACAGTTCTATGATTTGGCTTTCGGACTCTCAACAGTACTGTTATTAAATAATTGTCTGACAACCCCCATAACTTCCCACAGCTCTGAACATTGAAATTGTAAACATTGAAAAAAGGGCTTAAAAATAAATATTGCTATCTATTGAAATTAAAAGAAAGAAATAGACACAATGAATTTTGTCAGACCCACTTAGCAGCAATTGCAATATGCTAGGGGATGGAAATTCACAACTAAGGCACCAACCTTAATTCTGCCCTGTAGTGACACCAGGCAATTGCCGTAAGGCTACGAATTAGGCATTTTAGTGTATAAAGTTCCAGGTTACAAATCGGTATGATCTAAAGACACATGAGACCTTTTCCTCAGGATATCACCGTCACTGGGTTGTTTCTCGTAGTGGTAATTCCCAGAAGTGAACAGATTAATAAGATTATCAGTTATGAAGTGGCCATTTCAGATTCCTGGGGAGTGTCTTATTTTGCACTAGGGGCCAGGTCCATGGAGAGACGGAACCTTCGTTTCATTTTAACTTCTCCGTGCTCAGCAGCTCCTGGAATTTGGTTCAAAATATTTACATGTTTCCCTGCCCTGTTCTTAAATGTGCTGCTTTAGAAAGTGGGGAAGGGCAGGAACTGACTGCAGGATCAGTAGCTGAGTCCCTTAGATATTTATAGCTCATCGGAAGGAGGACGGGGATTGGTGGGTGTCTGGGGATTTAATAATAAACACACAAATATCATTGTTCTTAGTGAATTTTCATCTTCTAATTCCCATAACCCACTAATTATCCCTGGCTGCCCCCGGCAGTCTGGGGAGGGAGAACTAGTCAACTCCTGTGGCCAGTGTGGAACCGAAGGCACAAGGATCTTTCAGTGGCTGACTCAAAGTCACCCAGAGTGAATTTCACTTCACTGGATAAAGCCCTAGTTGCTGAGCTCTGCAGAGGGGTGGGGAGGTGAATTCCATCCCCCATTCTTGGGCATAGACCCCCCTCCAATTCTCACCCTGATCTCAGACACTACCCCAACCTTCCCCTGCAGTGATGGACCCACTTGATGCTGCCAGAGCCATCTGCCATGGGAGCTGGAGAGGACAGAGGCCCAGCTCTAGAACTGCTCCCCCTGCCCACAGCCCCCAAGCTGTGCTAGGGTTGCCCTGACTTTCCAATCTGCAGATCAGTCCAGGTGTCCCCAGCTCACAACAAACATCCCAGGATTGGGAAAGACCATCTGGGGCTGGCTGCAGTCTCCCGTTGCTGCTGTGAGGGGAATGGGGTGGTCCCTCACAGAGGATACAAACATACGCAGGGGCGGAAGGGAAATGTAGTTTCTTCCAGGGGTTTGAAATGTTTGGTTTAGAGTCCTGAGCTCTGTCTTCCTGTTTGTCTCCTTCTGCCACTTTCAGATCTCTTGGAGAGACAAGGTGGGGGAGGTAATTGTTTTAGAACCAATTAAAAATACCTCTTTGCTGTCCTGGGCCCCACATGGATACCACAACTTTCCCCTCTGTACCCCCTCCCCATCTCACCTCCCCCTCAGCTGAGACTGTCCCATGTGATAGGAAAATAAGGGTTCAGTCCTGTCGCTGGATTGGCTCTTGCCAGCACTAACGGGAGTGAAAGCCTGTGTGCATTAATGACAGCAGCAGCTCTGGGACTCGACACATAGGGAGAAGAGATGGGAGTGAGCAGGTTGTGTTTGTGCCAGGTGTGAGTTACTCATGTGGGAATTCTACACCGCTGCGTATGCACAGAATTCACGTCCAGCGCAGAATTTCTTTTTTTGGCTTGAAGAAGATACGTTCTGCCTGAAAAGTGCTACAGTTCTGCCTTTCACCCACCAGAGGCCCCTGTGGCACCAGAACAGGCAGCAGCCAGCTGGGTTCATCTTGGTGGGAATTTGTTGCCCCGAGCTATACCCGAAATGGGAGGAGAGTTAGTGGGTGCAACTGGGGAGAGTCCTGAGACATGGCTGCCGCTGGGGGTGGGGAGAGGGGGGTCATTCTCTACTCACAAGAGGGTGTGGAAAGGGCACAGGAGGAGCAAGTGTCCCCTATGGAGACTGCCCAGCCCCAGGTTATCCAGTCCGAGACGCTTCTTCCTGCACCGTACCCCAAACCTCTTCACCCCTCCAACCATCAGTTGCCAGGCTTCCCTCGCTGCAAGCCCTTCCTGACTGCAGAGACCCTCTGAGCCAGTCGTGTGTCAGGGCTCAGCCCTCTGGCTGCGTCCTCAGGGCACTTTCTTCCTCTCTCGGGGCACCGTGCCACAGGCGCCCCACAAATCTACATTGCTCAGGCTTTGGCTTCAGCCCCGGGTGGTGGGGCTCAGGGCCCTGGACTACAGCCCCATGCGCTGGGACTGGAGCTTTCTGCCCTGGGCCTCAGTGAGTCTAATGCTGCCCTTGCTTGGCCCCTGCCCTGAAACCTGCTAGTGGCCCCAGGGGGCCCAGGACCCCTAGTTGAGAACCACTGCCTTACCCCACGAATCACAGCAATGTTCAGGTTACTGCCAGTCATAGAATCATAGAATCTCAGGGTTGGAAGGAACCTCAGGAGGTATCTAGTCCAACCCCCTGCTCAAAGCAGGACCAACCCTCAACTAAATCATCCCAGCCAGGTCTTTGTCAAGCCTGACCTCATGCCAAAGGACCAGTCACTTACTGAGGTCAATTGAATCTTAGCTCTCACAACAAAGACAACACTTGTAGCCAGTCCTGTAATAACCTGTATTAAGACTTATTTAAAAGGAAAGGAGAGTTGTTTAGAAAGTTAAAGCAGGTAATCCTATAGATGCAGATGAGTTACAGTCTTAAATTTCAAAAGGTAATAGAAGCTTCTGTAATAAGCAAGCTCTGCATATTCTTTAGACAAGCAGCATACAGATAATCAGTTCCTTCTGTATGGGTTTTTTTTTATCCCCTTCCTGCCATGTGCTCTGAGCTGCAAACTCAGCTAATGAGAAATCAAGAGCACAACAACAGTCTTTTGTTGTTTTTAACATCCCATAATAGTCTATCTGGTGTTAGAACATAAGAAAGGCCGTACCGGGTCAGACCAAAGGTCCATCTAGCCCAGTATCTGTCTACCGACAGTGGCCAATGCCAGGTGCCCCTGAGGGAGTGAACCTAACAGGCAATGATCAAGTGATCTCTCTCCTGCCATCCATCTCCATCCTCTGATGAACAGAGGCTAGGGACACCATTCTTACCCATCCTGGCTAATAGCCATTTATGGACTTAGCCACCATGAATTTATCCAGTCCCCTTTTAAACATTGTTATAGTCCTAGCCTTCACAACCTCCTCAGGTAAGGAGTTCCACAAGTTGATTGTGCGCTGCGTGAAGAAGAACTTCCTTTTATTTGTTTTAAACCTGCTGCCTATTAATTTCATTTGGTGACCCCTAGTTCTTGTATTATGGGAATAAGTAAATAACTTTTCCTTATCCACTTTCTCAACATCATTCATGATTTTATATACCTCTATCATGTCCCCCCTTAGTCTCCTCTTTTCCAAGCTGAAGAGACCTAGCCTCTTTAATCTTTCCTCATATGGGACCACCTCATCCAACCCCTGCTCCTTCCTGACTGCCCCCCGGGACCCTTGCCCCCATTCAACCCCCTTGTACTCTGCCCTCTGACCACTCCGACCCCTATCCACCCCCCACAACCCACCGAACACCCCCTCCTTGTTCCCTACCCCCTTACCACACTGCCTGGAGCTAGGACCACGACTGGCGCCACAGGACCTGACTCCCCGATCCGGGCTGGAGCCGCTCAGCCAGGACCGGTGCTGCAGGACCCGAGCTGGGCCGGATCGGAGCCGCTCGGCCAGGTCCAGTCTGAGCCAGGTGTGCTTGGCTGGGGCACTCAGCCGGGGCCAGGGGGAGCCGCTCAGGTGGAGCCGGACTGGGCCGTGCGTGCCGCCCCCCCCCGGCCCGGCTTACCTGCCTGCTGCTTGTTTCAGGCTTCCCACAAACATTTGATTCGTGGGAAGCAGAGGAGGGGGAGGAGAAGGAGGGCGGAGCGTTCACAGGAGAGGGGGAGGTGAGCTGGGGCCAGGGGCCGGGTGGACAGCTGCCCGAGCCTTGGTTAAATTGAAAAGCTTTTTTAGAACTGGTTGTCCTGGAACAACCGGTTCTAAAAAGTCTTTTAAATTCAGCAACCGGTTCCTGCGACCCGGCTGGAGCTCACCACTGGTGGGAGCTGCTAGAGGTGGTGGGAGGCAGGAAATATCTTGGTTGGAGAAAGGGAGGGGACAGGATGTGACAAACCTGCTGAGACTTGTGTACTCTAGGGTGTGATGGGTTGTCACCCCGGGGTGCAGTCTGGGGGGCTTCTGGGAACCGCTGTGCCCTCTAACCCTCAAGCTGGGCTGGCCCTTCTCACACTGCTTTGCTGGAGATTCAGCCAGCCTCTCCAGGCCCTGTTATCACCCAACACGACAGCAGGTGGCGCCAGGCATCCAACTAAGCTACCTGAGTGCTTTACCTGAGCCACTCAAGGAGAGAGAGAAGACAACAGCCAATTTCCCAGCGATAAGTGTTAGCAAACAGATCAAAGCAGATGACTTAGCAAATAACCAAAAATTCAAACCAAACTAACATACTAGATGGATAGAATGTGAATTAGCAATTTCTCACCCTGACTGATGCTACAAGCAGTCCCCCAAGTTTCCATACACAAGGTAGAAATCCCTTTACCCTGGGACCAGCACTTCCCCCAGTTCAGTCTTTGTTCCTCAGGTGCTTCCAGGAGTTCTCTTGTGTGGGGAATGAGGCCAAGAGATGATGTCACACCCCACCTTATGTAGCTTTTCCATATGGCAGGAACCCTTTGTTCTAAACTCAGTTCCCAGTCCAGTTTGTGGAAAAATACAGGTACCAAAATGAAGTTCACTGTCGTGTGGTCTGGTCACGTCTTTGTTGCTGAACCATCAGCGTGATCTGGCTTCTTCATTGTTGTACCTGAAAGGCTCGTTGTGGCTGTTACCCAGAGCAATCACATTTGTAAGACAGATACAGAGTCAATATCCATAACTTCAGATACAAACATGATCCATGCACACAGGTAGGATAATCATATTCAGCAAATCATAACTTTTCCAGTGACACCGCACATGACTCATCTTGTACAAAATGCCTCATGTCCTAATCATATTATAATCCTGCCACTATGTGCTGAATATGGGCTGTAGTGTCAGATAGGTCCTAATGTCAAGGCACAAGTGTAGGGAATGGAACTTTCCCTCTTTGTGGAACAGGAAATAACCCCCCAGCCAGGGATGGGAAAACTTCCCAGACTCCCAGTGCTGGAGCCTGAACCTACTGACACTTCATTAGTTACCCCCACCCCCAGTCTCTGTGGCAACTGCAAACGTTATCGGTGATGATTTTATATTCTCTTCCAGGTCATTGATAAGAATGTTAAATAGCAGAGGGCCAAGATTCAATCCTTGCGGGAACCCGCTAGAAAGAAATCCACTCGACCGTGGTTCCCTATTTAAAATCCCAGTTTTTAATCTATTTAATGTATGCCGTGTGTATTTTGTACATTCTAGTCAAAATATTGTGCTGAACCAACTCATATGCCTTCATATATTACATCAGTACTATTAGCTGCAACCAAACTTTTGATCTCATCCAATAAGGATATCCAGTTAGTTTGATAGGATCTGTTGTATCTAAACCTTTTTAATGGATACTAATTATATTACCCTCCTTTCTTTATTAATGAAATCCAGTATCGGCTGCTCCATTCTCTTGCCCAGTATCGATGTCAGACTGACACACTTGTAATTAGCTGCGTCATCTCTTTTATACTTTTTAAATATTGGCACAGCATTAGCTTTATTCCAGTCTTCTGGAATTTCCCAAGTGTTCCAAGTCCTAATTAAAATCAACATTAACAGTTCACCACGCTCCCCCAGCAGGTCTTTCAGAACTCTAGTTATCTGGACCCACTGATTTAAACACATCTAACTTTAATAGCTGCGGTTTTACGTCCTCATGAGTTACTTTTGGAATGGAAAGACTGTCAGTGTCAGCATCTTATGATATGAGTTACATCATCTGTTTTTCTCCAAATCCAGGAGAGAAATATTTATTGAACACTTCTACCTCTTCTGCACGATTGTTGATAATTCTGCCATTTCCATCTAGTAATGTACCACTACCATTGTTAGGATTAATTTTGTACTTTTAAAAACTTCCTTCTTATTTTCATTGGTTGATCATTGATTTCTGATAGCTTCCCTTGCCAACTTTCTACAATTCTGATCTTCTAACTTAGATTCTTTACTATTGACTTCCCTTTTCTTCCATATATTTTATTTGGAGAGTGTTGGGATTCCTACCAGGGAGCCACCAGCAGGGTCGAGAGACAGCCCCATGTCCTATATTAAGCTCTGGCTAGTAGCTATGTGATAAATGTGATGACCCTGTTTCCATCTCTCAGCTGGGAGACACAAAGCTTCTCTCTTTCTACCCTCTGATGCCACCTGGCTGCTCTAAGCAAGGTGAGGTGGGACTCTGTTAACATGTGCCTCCCAGAGCTTCCATTTCCCTGGTGCTGCTGTTCCGTGAGTAGTGGGGTTGTGAGTGGGGCAGCAGGTCCTGAGTGTTGGACTCTCGCTCTTTCAGGGGCCGGTGACCTTCGAGGAGGTGGCTGTGTATTTCACCAGGGGAGAGGGGGCTCTGCTGGACCCCACTCAGAGAGCCCTCTACAGGGATGTCATGCAGGAGAACTATGAGACGGTGACCTCGCTGGGTAAGGAGTCCTGTCCCCTGGGTTATTAGACGCTGTGGGGTCTCTGAAGAACCTGAGCAGTAATAACTTTATACCTTTATTTGTCATACAAGTTTGACAAGTTTCTTTGTCCCCCTTTTTTTCCTTATCTCCCATACACTAGCAGGCAGCAGGGAGGGAGGAGGTAATGAGAGACGAGGAGGGAACACAAGAAGCTCCCAAGGTGCCGGGAGGTGGTGCCAGCTGCCAGTAATGGGAAGAAGGAGAGGGGAGTGTGGAGGAAGGGCACCCAGGAAGTGGGCTGGGTGGGTCAGTGGGAGGGAGGAGAGGTTTAGGGATCTGGAGCTGTGGGGGATCCCAGACCTTTAACCCCGAATCCCTACCCAAACCTCAGGTAAATCCCAGACTTCAGCATAACCACTCTCACAAAGCCTCAGCTTAATATAAGGCCCTGAACTGGTCTGCTCACGGAATGGCCCCTCAGGTATCAGGCCTGTAGCCAGCCCCTCTCTATGGGCAGGGACCCACATGCCTCTACTTTTTGACCAGTGTGTGAGTATTGAAGCCTGTCCTCCACTGTGTTTGCTGGACTAACGGACAGTTCCTGTGCTTTGCTTTCTCTCCAGGGGCTGTGAGCAGTGTGTGTGTGAGAAAAAGGTAGTGGGGTCTATCCCTTCCCCCATTCTGTGTCTGTCTTGTGTATTTAGATTGTAAATTCTTCAGGGCATGGCCCAGCTACTATTCTGTGTTTGTACTTGTCCTAGCACAATGGGGACCCACTGTTAGTTGCTCCTTAGCACTAAGGTAATGAATATGATTTATAATCATAATAACTCTCCTGCCACTCTGAGCCAAGGAAGCTGGCCTTGGGATGTTACTGCTTAAAAATGAGCTGGGGTTAAAACCATGGACTATTCTTTGTGACAAGTATCCCACAAATTCCACTGACCTCCCTGGTTCTTCTTCGAGTGATTGCTCCTATGCATTCCAGTTAGGTGTGCGCGCCGTGCGTGCACGGCTCTCCGGAACATTTTTACCCTAGCAACTCCGGCGGGCCAGCTGGGCGCCCCCTGGAGTGGCACCGCTATGGCGCCTAATATATACCCCAGCCGGCCCGTCCGCTCCTCAGTTCCTTCTTACCGCCCGTGACGGCCAGTTGGAACAGTGGAGTGCTCTCTCACCTCCACAGCCCTAGCGTTTCTCCATATCTTTCGTGTATATAGTTGGTTAACTTAGTTTAGTAGTTAGATTAGTTGAATAAGTTTAGTGTTATAGTTGTTATAGTATAGTATAGTAGGGAGTTAGAGGGGTTAGCCCCTCTTCTTCCACAACCGGTGCAGGCTCATACCCAAGGCACCGGGGTTTAAGCCCTGTGCGGCTTGCCAGCACATTCAAGCCGCGCACGAGAAAGGAGCGAGACTCTCGCCTTAAACAGGTCCTTATGGAGGCGGCACTTCAGCCCCCCGCCCCGTCCCCGGCGCTGCCGAAACCGTCCTCGGCGCGCAGCGCACCAGCGGCACCAAGCCGTCCCGGTACCGACGCAGCTAAAGAGTCGCAGACGGCACCGAAGTCCCGGCACTGTTTCCTCTCCCCACAGAGGAAGCGGAAGACGGCGCACCCGGCTCCTAAGCCTTCAGCTTCGGGACAGCTTACCCAGCCACCACCGGCACCTCCGGCACCGGCTGCGGTAGTGCACAAGCCGTGCACGGTTCCGTTGACTCCGGCACCTCAAGAGCCATCGAGTCCGGTACCTCCCTGCTCCCCGGTGCCGACCGCGGTAGAGCTGCATCTCCCGTCCACGCCTGAAACATTCGCGACGGCGAGAGAGCTTTTTCAGCTCGCAGAGGCACCGAGCCTCCGGCCCCCGGCACCGCCGATGCGGGCTGTTCAATCGCTGGGCAAGCCGGCAATGATGCGGCCCCCCAACCCGCGACAGAAGGGATGGACGACGCTCCAAGCCTCGGACCCGGTCCCGATCCAGGCAACGGTCGCTGTCTCGTCGGTCCCGATCCCGGCACCGATCTCCGTCTCGGTACCGCTCCCCATCCCGGCACCGGTCGCAGTCCCGGTACCGCTCAGTCTCGCGGTACCGGTCGCACTCCCGGCGCCGCTCACGGTCCCGGTCACCGGACCGACGGTACCGTCGGAGATCCGGCTCCCGGTACCGATCTCGACATTGCGACTCCCGAAGCCGCTCTCATCACCGACGATCGAGGTCACGCTCAGGCTCCCGGTACCGAAATGGTCGACGGTCCCAATCTCCATCCTGGCACCGTGACGGCCGGCACCGCTCCTCGGCACCGTCCGGGGACAAGCTGCCTCCTTCCACGGCGCACTCCATCAGCGCCTCTGCCCCACCGTGGCCTTCGCATCAGCCATCGGTCGCCTCCCAGGCGGGCAGCGAGACAGATCCCCGGGCTGCCACCCAGAGCCAGGACCTTGGGCACCAGCAGTGGGGTTTTTGGGTCCCCTGGGCCTGCCATGAGTCCCAAGGGCTCCCCTTTCCCCAGCGCCCAGTGGGTGCTGAACGCAGGATACCAGAGGCCACGGTGAGCAGGCCTCCCCCAACACCACCGGGGGAGACCCTACCATCGTCAGATCCCGCATTGCTTCCGGGGCACAATTCGACCTCCCAAGCCCAGGAGCAGCCACCGGCAGAGGTGGTGGTATAGACCCTGTCTTCGTCTTCCTCTCCGGATGAGGCGGTGGCGGGCGCCGCTACGGCGGACCCTCCCCCGATTGACCTGCGGGCCCACCAAGACCTTCTCCGCAGGGTGGCGAAAGCCATTGACCTCCCGGTGGCGGAGGTCCCGGAAGATGAAGACCCGGTGACCAACGTCATCGGCGCGGAGGCCCCGATGCGGGTGGCCCTCCCGTTTATTAAGACAATCCAGAAAAATGCCACGACCATCTGGCAGTCGCCGGCATCCGTCCCTCCTACTGCAAGGGGCGTTGAACGTAAATACTCGGTCCCCCCCACGGGATACGAGTATCTGTACACGCACCCCGCTCCGGACTCACTCGTCGTCCAGTCTGTTAACGACCGTGAGAGGCACGGACAGCCAGCCCCAGCGCCGAAGTCGAAGGACGCCAGGCCCATGGACTTGTTGGGCCGCAAGGTGTATTCGGCGGGGGGTCTCCAGCTGCGCATTGCAAACCAGCTGGTACGCCTTTGACATTTTTGTGTCCCTCACGAAGTATTCGGAGCTGATCCCGACGGCTTCCTGCCAAGAGTTCTCGGCTCTGGTCGAAGAGGGCAGGAAAGCCTCCCGGTCCTCCATCCAAGCTGCTCTGGATTCGGCGGACTCAGGGGCCAGAACTTTGGCCTCTGGAGTGACTATGCAGCGCATCTCCTGGCTGCAGTCCTCCACCCTGCCGCCGGAAGTGCAGTATACCCTGCAAGACCTGCCTTTTGAAACCCACGGCCTGTTCTCAGAGAAAACGGACTCGAGGATACAGACCCTGAAGGACGGTCGTATAGCTATCCGCACTCTGGGTATGCACACACCAGCTACCCAGAGGCGCTCCTTCCGGCAACAGCAGCCCTTCCGGCCTTTTACCCAGGCCAGGTCAAGGCCCTATAATAGTCGGCGCAACGGCCTCAACCGCCGTAGACCTTCCGGCAGCAGGCGCAACCAGGCCCAGGCGTCATCCAAGGCCCAACAAGGGCCCAAGCAACAGTTTTGATGGGATGCCCGAGGACGGCCCACCAGCCTCTTTCCAGGATCCAACCCCTTTGTTTTGCAACCGCCTTTCCCGCTTCCTCCCGGCGTGGTCCCAAATAACATTGGACAGCTGGGTACTCCATACTATCCAGTATGGTTACCGCCTTCAGTTTATTTCGCCCCCTCCTTCCCACCCACCTTCCCCGTCCCTCTTCAGGGACCCCTCTCACGAGCAATGCCTCTTGCAAGAGGTCGAGACGCTGTTGAGGATGGATGCCATAGAGGAGGTGCCGCACGACAGGCGGGGCAGGGGATTCTATTCCCGTTATTTCCTCATCCCCAAGGCGAAGGGAGGCCTCAGACCCATACTGGACCTCCGGGAGCTCAACAAGTACATGGTCAAGCTCAAATTTCATATAGTAACCTTGGAGACCATCATTCCCTCCCTGGATCCGGGAGACTGGTTTGCCGCCCTCGACATGAAGGACACGTACTTCCACATCGTGATCTACCCTCCCCATCGACGCTATTTACGTTTCATGGTCAACAGTGCACACTACAAGTTTGCGGTACTACCCTTCGGCCTATCCACCGCGCCGAAGGTATTCACCAAATGCATGGCGGTAGTGGCTGCAGACCTCCGCCGTCGTCGAGTTCACGTCTACCCTTACCTCGACGACTGGCTGGTTCGCGGGCCGTCCCAACAATTGGTAACAGACCAAATTGCCAAGATACTCTCTCTGTTTCGGGCGCTGGGCCTTCTCGTCAATGCCGAGAAGTCCTCACTGACTCCATCGCAGAGAGTGGAATTTATTGGAGCGGTCCTCGACTCCACAGTGGCCAGGGCCTGCCTCCCTCGCGCTCGACACCAAACGATGGTCTCCATCATCCGAGACCTGCACGTCTTTCCCACTATGACGGTTCGGTCATGCCTACGCCTCCTGGGCCACATGGCATCATGCACGTTTGTCATCGCCTACGCGAGACTGCGTCTTCATCCGTTTCAATCCTGGCTGGCGTCGGTATACCGCCCACACCGCGACTCCATATACACGGTAGTCACGGTCACAAAGCCTACCCTCGCTTCGCTCAGCTGGTGGCTGGACCCAGAGGTCGTGTGTGCAGGAGTCCCGTTCCGCCCTCCTCGTCCATCCGTGACTCTGACAACGAATGCCTCGGCGCTGGGATGGGGGGCCCACCTGGGCGACCTTCACACCCAGGGCCTCTGGTCGCCCCAGGAGCTCTCCCTCCACATCAACGTCCGGGAGCTGCAGGCAATTCGCTTGGCGTGCCACGCCTTCCACGCCCGTCTGCAAGGCCGATGCGTAGCGGTGTTCACGGACAACACGACTGCGATGTTTTATGTGAACAAGCAGGGCGGAGCCCGCTCCTCCCCTCTCTGCAAGGAAGCGATGCTCCTGTGGGACTTCTGCGTAACCCACTCAATTCACCTGGAAGCGTCCTTTCTTCCGGGAGTGCAGAACACGCTGGCCGACCACCTCAGCAGGTCGTTCCTCTCCCACGAGTGGTCCCTCCGTCCAGATGTCGTACACACAATCTTCCGGAGGTGGGGGTTTCCCCGGATAGACCTATTCGCCTCCAGAGAGAACAGGAAGTGCCACCTGTTTTGCTCATACCAGGGTCGCTTGCCAGGCTCCCTGTCGGACGCCTTCCTATACTCCTGGACGGATCACCTCCTCTATGCCTTCCCTCCGTTCCCCCTCGTGCACCGGGTGCTACTGAAGCTTCGGAGGGACAGAGCCCACGTCATACTCGTAGCTCCGGCCTGGCCGAGACAGCATTGGTTCACCCTGCTGCTCGAGCTCTCCGTTCGGGATCCCATCCCCCTTCCATTATGGCCGGACCTCATCACTCAGGACTTCGGCAGACTCCGCCATCCGAACCTGCAGTCCCTCCATCTTACAGCTTGGTACCTGCGTGGTTGACCCACGCAGAGAGGGACTGTTCGGCGGCAGTACAGCGAGTCCTGCTAGAGAGCAGAAAGCCTTCCACTCGCTCCACCTACCTTGCGAAATGGAAGCGGTTCGCACTCTGGTGTGATCAACGAGGACTAAATCCATTCGTAGTCCCTGTCCCTACCATCCTGGACTACCTCTGGTACCTTAAGGAGCAAGGTCTTGCGGTCTCCTCCTTGAGGGTACACCTGGCAGCAGTGTCCGCCTTTCGTCCATCTATGGGAGGTCGGTCCATCTTCTCCAACCAGATGGTTTCCCGATTCCTTAAAGGCCTGGACCACTTGTACCCGCCGGTGCGGCGTCCTGCCCCGACGTGGGATTTGAACCTCGTGCTGGCCAAGCTTATGGGACCGCCCTTCGAGCCTGTGGCCACGTGCTCTCTGCTCTACCTCTCTTGGAAGACAGCCTTCCTCGTCGCAATTACATCTGCAAGACGAGTCTCTGAGCTCCGTGCTCTAACAGTTGGTCCACCATACACCGTCTTCCACGGAGACAAGGTGCAGCTTCGACCACACCCGGCCTTCCTCCCTAAGGTGGTGACGGCATTCCACCTCAACCAGGAGATCTTCCTCCCGGTCTTCTTCCCAAAGCTGCACGCCTCCCCTCGGGAGCAACAGCTTCACACCCTGGACGTCCGCAGGGCCCTTGCCTTTTACATCGAGCGGACGAAGCCCTTCCGGCGTTCGACCCAGCTGTTTATAGCAGTCGCCGACCGCATGAAGGGTGAGCCGGTCTCCTCGCAGCGGATTTCCTCCTGGGTAACATCATGTATTCGGACATGCTACGAACTTGCTCGCGTGCCACCATGCCGCCTCACTGCTCACTCAACGAGAGCGCACGCCTCGTCAGCCGCCTTCCTGGCCCATGTCCCCATCCAGGACATCTGTCGAGCGGCTACCTGGTCCTCTGTCCACACCGTCGCCTCCCACTACGTGTTGGTGCAGCAATCAAGAGACGATGCAGCCTTTGGCTCAGCAGTCTTGCACTCTGCCACGTCTCACTCCGACCCCACCGCCTAGGTAAGGCTTGGGAATCACCTAACTGGAATGCATAGGAGCAATCACTCGAAGAAGAAAAGACGGTTACTCACCGTAGTAACTGTTGTTCTTCGAGATGTGTTGCTCCTATCCATTCCAGACCCGCCCTCCTTCCCCACTGTCAGAGTAGCCGGCAAGAAGGAACTGAGGAGCGGACGGGCCGGCTGGGATATATATTAGGCGCCACTCCAGGGGGCGCCCAGCCGGCCCGCCGGAGTTGCTAGGGTAAAAATGTTCCGGAGAGCCGTGCACGCACGGCGCGCACACCTAACTGGAATGGATAGGAGCAACACATCTCGAAGAACAACAGTTACTACGGTGAGTAACTGTCTTTTTTCTTTGCCTGCAGTAGGGTTTCCAGTTTCCAAACCTGATGTGATCTCTCAGGTGGAACGAGGGGAAGAGCCGTGGGTCCCAGACCTCCAGGGCTCTGAGAAAGAAGTGCTTCCAAGAGCTGCCTGCACAGGTGAGGACTTGGTTAAACCAACTCAACAACTGTGTGGGAATGCAGGAAACATTTGGGATGCTCTACAAAGATCCTGTGAGCTCTCCAAGCTCAGGATTGTTCCCTGCAGATGTGGAATCATTATGGCAGATCTCACTCATGGCTTCCCTCCTATTCTGACTGACAACTGGCAGCAGGTCCCTCCCCGATCTCGCTTTCCCCTGTGTATTCTCATGAGATGCAGACCAAAACTGATCCCTTCCTCTCTCCTCTGGGGAAGGGTTTCTGGAAAATCAGCTCCTGATAGGTTTGATCTCTCCCACATATATTCATCCCTTTTTCCATTCCTCTATCTGAGATTTTCTTTCTTTCCGGTGCAGGTAGTGATCTGTGTCTGGATTCTCTCTGTCTCCCATCAGGTGATGGGATGGTGAGTCAGAATGAGGAGGAGAAACCCCATCAGCAAGATGCTGAGCAAGGAGAACCACATGGAACTTTATCAGGAAGATCCAAAGGGAATGTTTCCGGGAGTTATGCACTCCCAGAAAAAACAAAAGCCTGTGAGACACAGGGGAGGCCAGAGGGAAACTTTAGTAGCCTCTCAGACCTTATAACAAGCAACAGAATCAATTTGGAAGAGACACGCTACACATGCCATGAATGTGGGAAAAGCTTCAATCGGAGCTCTGCCCTTATCAGACATCAGAGAATCCACACAGGTGAGAAACCTTATGAATGCTCTGAGTGTGGGAAATGCTTCATCGATAGTTCACCCCTCATCTCACATCAGCGAATCCACACAGGAGAAGCGCCCCACACATGCTCTCAGTGTGGGAAAAGCTTTAGTCAGAGCTCTACCCTTATCACACATCAGAGAATCCACACGGGAGAGACGCCCTACATGTGCACTGAGTGTGGGAAAAGCTTTAGTCAGAGCTCTGCCCTTATCACACATCAGAGAATCCACACGGGAGAGACGCCCTACACATGCTCTGAGTGTGGGAAAAGCTTTAGTCGGAGCTCTGCCCTTATCAGACATCATAGAATCCACACGGGAGAGACGCCCTACATGTGCACTGAGTGCGGGAAAAGCTTTAGTCAGAGCTCAGACCTTATCAGACATCGTAGAATCCACACAGGAGAGACGCCCTACACATGCGCTGTGTGTGGGAAAAGCTTTAGTCAGAGCTCAGACCTTATCAGACATCGTAGAATCCACACAGGAGAGACGCCCTACATGTGCGCTGAGTGTGGGAAAAGCTTTAGTCAGAGCTCTGCCCTTATCAAACATCGAAGAATCCACACAGGAGAAAGGCCCTACACATGCTCTGAGTGTGGGAAAAGCTTCAATCGGACCTCACACCTTATCAGACATAGGAAAATGCACATGGGTGAGAAACCTTATGAATGCACTGAGTGTGGGAAAAGCTTTAGTCAGAGCTCAGACCTTATCACACATCGGAGAATCCATGCAGGAGAGAAGCCCTACACATGCGCTGAGTGTGGGAAAAGCTTTAGTCAGAGCTCTTCCCTGAACGCACATCGTAGAATCCACACAGGAGAGATGCCCTACACGTGCACTGAGTGCGGGAAAAGCTTCAGTCACCGCTCAAACCTTATCACACATCGTAGAATCCACACAGGGGAGACGCCCTACACGTGCACTGAGTGCGGGAAAAGCTTCAATCAGAGCTCACACCTTATCAGACATCAGAGAATCCACACAGGAGAGATGCCCTACACATGCTCTGAGAGCAGGAAAAGCTTCAGTCAGCACTCAAGCCTCATTAGACATCAGAAAATCCACATGAGAGAGAACTGTAATAAATCCCTTGACTAGGGTTGGCCAAAATTTTTTTTTTTAAATATCACATTTGCTCATTCCCACATAGTGATTTTTGTACCATATTCACCGTGGTCTCTCAGCTCCACCAGATCAGTTGCCTGCTTCTGTCTTTTGCAGCTCATCCTTCTTCGGGGTCAGTCCTGTGATCTTTTCTATCAACTCCTTTCCTTCTGAGTCGTAGGAGTGTGTGTCCCTCCAGCCAGGAATGTTCATCACCTCCAGGTGTGGGGAGAGAGGTTTGATCCCAACAAGCTACACTGAGGCAAAAACTACCTGTGCCTTCCATCCACTAGGACTGTACATGTCGTTGGCTGCTCAAGTTAGTGATCTTAATGTGAAAAATTGTAGTGCAGATGCCGCCCAGGTGCAGGGGTTGGTATTAGCTTTCCTCTTGACCTGACCTAAACTCCATCACTTTTCCCAGTCTAAACAAACGCTGAGCATCCCGGTTATACTGTTCCCCCATTTCACAGCAATTGTTAGTCATCAAGTTCTCCCTTGGGGAACAAATTGTTTCATTCCCAGTTGCTCTGATGTTGCTGCAGGTTGTGCTGGGGAGCAGATATTTTTATTATCATTTTCCGCACTTAAAATATATTGAACTATAACAAAGAGCAGGAACAGGGCAGGGATAGGGGAAAATGTCATTTCACCCTCTGTAACAACAGACGTAGTTAGGGTAAGTCAGAGGGATTCTCTTATTCCCCATCACCATCCTCCTTCAATCCGTGCTAGAGCCTAAGAATCCTTTTCCTTTCCCCAGCTGTGGGATGGGAGACTTCCAAAAGTGCTCCCTGTGCTATAGCACAGTGCTAAGCTCAGAGAATAAACCCCCAATAGCCCCTGAGCTTTGCTTTTTGAATTCTGTGTTTCCGATTACTTCAAGCCTGGGCACTGTGATTATTTACCAGTTTCTCTAGCACTGTTCCTACCACTGTTTCTGTAACATTTTTTGTTTTTTATGGGACAGGGTTGTTATTCCTTTGCCTAACCCCAACCTGGAAGGCCAGGGTGTCTGTTTTCTCTGGCCCCTCCCCACAGACAAATCTGACAGGGTTGAACCTGCCAGGAGCAAACAAAAAGCCCCACCGGTCACACACACAAAGCAGATAGACACACACACAAGACACAGAAGAAACTGAATTATTTGAGCTATCAACATTTCCACTTTCCCACAGCATGTTAGTTCTGAAGGTTGTTTTAATTTGTTTATTTTCTTGGAACCAGAACTGGGGAAAGAGAACACTGGAGTCAGTGGAATTAGAGCTGGAAGGGATAAGTCTCATGATTTGTCACTAACCAAAGGCTTTGTGAACAGAGCAATAATGTTACTGAATGGTCTGGCTAAGCCTGCAGTTAGAAACAATCAGCTCTATGGGTGGTAAATTTACAGAGGCTTTGCTGCTGATCATGAAATAGCAGCTTGTACACGAGTTCACCGGAGCTCGACCCTCTCTGAGGTGGAGGGGAGCCATACCGGCTCATTGCACACTGGTGGATCCAGGGAAATAGTCCAGCCGGGGTCTCCCTCGGCAGCCCTTGCGGCAGTCGCCTGCCCTGTGGGGCAAGAGGCTCAGGCCCTTCGGCAGGGCTGAGCCGTAACAACAGTTAAGGCCTGGCCTTAGGTTAGGGCAGGGCAGCAAACAGTGAGTCAGGAGGCTCAGGCCCTTCAGCAGGGCTGAGCAACAGTCACAGGCTTCGGCCTCCTCAGGCCAGGGAGAGGGGGAGTCTGCCCCCCAGGAATGGGGTGGCAGGGGGGACGCAGGCCCTCCCACTCCACTGCGTCCCAGCCCGGGGCCCTAGCAGCGGCTGACGATCCGTTGCTTAGTCAGTGGGGATCATGGCCGCAACACACCGACATAGGCTCCGGTACTGCTGCAGCCAGACTGGGGTCAGCTGCCCCCGGGCTACTTCTGTACGCCCTCTCGGGAGCTACCTGGATCCAGACGTCGGCCTCTGCAGGGCCCAGGAGCATGGGCTCATCGCGGCCGGGGCTGGGTGGCAGGTCCGGCAACTCCTCCGGGTAGCGGGCGCGGGGGAGCTCTGGCCAGTCTGGGCGGCTGCCTGGGGCAGCTGGAGCCTCCCAGTCTCGAGCTCCCCTGGGGACGTCTGCTCTCTCTGGCCGCTGGGGCCTGACTGAGCTCTGAGGGCCAGCCTTTATAGTTCCGGGTCGCCGCCTGATGCTTTGGGGGCGGGTTCAGAACTCCCTAGCTCCGCCCACTCTGGCCTCCGGCTGGGCTCTTCCTCTGGGGTGGAGGGGAGCCACACCACCTCACTACACAGCTGTTTAAAGGCAATGTGCTTCTATTTCAATGCCTCTGAAAGTACAGAAAACAATGATCTGTGTTAAAGGAAAGTTGCCATTTCTCAGAGCACCAATTTCTATTGTGTGTGTACAGAAGGTTTGAATGTGTAGCAGGTAGTTTAGTAAAACTTAACTATTTTATGTGTGTAATAGGCTCCTGCCCACCTCCAGCAGAGGTTTCAATCACATACGATGGCAACTTACCGAATGTCACACAGTTAGTCCATCCCTCCCCCTAGTCAGTCTCTGACCGGAATGTTAGGATGAGACAGAGAACTGGGAAAGTATCGCAGTAGGAATATATTAAAAAGTGGGGTTAATCAGAGCTGGGCTGCAAACAGAGCCTGTTCTACAGCTGGTGAAGTGACAGGGACACATTCCCAGTAGTGCTGGCTCTGAAGTAACAGCAGAAGCAGATCAAAGAGAATGAGCTCATGGGCAGCTGCCCTGTCAGTGCATCACTCACCTGGCAGGTGTTACACAAAACACAGCACGTCCCCCCACTGCCACCACTTCATTATACTGTCCATGGGGCTGTTTGTCCTGCAGGACTTTGATCTCTCCGGGTGGTCCATGGTGATTCATAACAGCCATTAGGGGAGCAGGAGTCATCCCAATGGAAATCTCTCCACTTCTTTCTCAGTGTTACCGTCTTAGCCCTGGCTTTGGAGATGACATTAGCCTTATCCTGTCTTGATTTTAGGTAGGATTTTGATCACCTTGTAGCCCTGAGGATTAATTTGTTGGTCTGTATGAAATGTCTTTTTGATAAATTTAAGTATGTAATAGGCTTATAGATTTATAGATTTGCAATAGCTGAAATGCAAGATACCTCCAGACATCCAGGTCAGACATCCTGTGACATTGAAGGCAACCTTTAAGACCCTTACTCAGAAAAGTAATAATAAGACAAATTATCTACGTAGATGTCTGAAGACCTTTAACTGAACCAATAAGAGTAAAGGGTGGAAATAGGGATTTTTGCCCACAAATCTAACAAGTACACCACAAATGCGTACATAACTGTCACTCATACGCACACACATGTTAGCCTATAATGTACCCTAACATTTCCGTGGGGGGGAAACAAAATTTGAGCATAGGAGGAAGGATTTCCAAATAATGCTCTATAAAAGGTAAAACAAATTACCATTAGGCAGGCGATACACCCATCTATCTGTTCCTGTTTACCCATCGCCTCAACCCCATCTACGCATCGATGCTACCCATCTACAAGGCTATTAACTATTGATAGGCCGTTGTATTATTTCTTTTCAAAGCTGTAAGTATAAAGGAATCTAGTTTCTGCTTTACCTTTTAAAAAGCACCTAGTTTATATAGGGTTAAAGTTAACTTCCTTTATCAAAAGTGTGAACAACACCCAAAGTGCTACTGCACAAAGTGAGTTTATAACAGTGTATTATCATAAATATATCTCTTAAAAAACTGTAATATTTTGTAACTTTGTAATCTCAAACTGTTTGAACATTTTTACATTTACTTATTGTTTCATTGATTTTAATAAAAGGTCTTGATGACTATTTCTGTCTCAGTGTAAGTTCCTGTCATATACCCCAAAGCTCCTTTTATAGACTCTGTAAAGCCTAATTCAGAACAAACTTTATCTTCTAATCATACACATTGGCAAGCCATACCCATATTATTAATATCCATTAATTATTATTAATATTACTAATTAATTTAAAAATAATTATCAAATTAAATTAAGTGGATAAATTCCACCGACCCTACTAACCCACCCCAAATCAGGCTACAACCTGGGGCTTGGCAGCTTAGAACTTTTGAGGGCTTTTCTCTGCCTTTTTGGTCCCCGCTGCACTCAGTACATTCTAGACATGGGCATGGTGACCTTCCTGAGGATCTTGACAGCTTTAGCCAGCTTGTTGGTGGCTATTTTCCTGCTCACAGCCACTGTCTTCTTCTCATGCCTTGTCCTGGGGGCCCAGCTGCTGGTTGAATGGGAAGGAGCCAAAGTGCTGGTGACTTTAGCCCGCCCCAAGTGGCCTTTGCTCGTCAGACTCCTGAACCCCAACTGGATGTGGTTCTTGTTCTTCTGCACAGCACAGCCCTGGAGAGGAGGGATCTGCAAATGTACATTCATATGATCCCTTTTTTTAATTGACGAAAACATAAACTAGACACTTAGAGGATTGGAACTGATTTCAGCTGATGGGCAGGTTTGCTAGGTTTTTATGCATTTGGACAGTGAAATGTTGAGTGTTTACATTAATTTCAAGCATCCCCGTATAGTGGAGCTCCTGAACATAATGGAGAATAGTATCAGAGGGGTAGCCGTGTTAGTCTGGATCTGTAAAAGCAGCAAAGACTCCTGTGGCACCTTATAGACTATCAGACATTTTGGAGCATGAGCTTTCGTGGGTGAATCCCCACTTCGTCGGATGCAAGTAGTAATCCTGGAAATTTCCACTACTTGCATCTGACGAAGTGGGTATTCACCCACGAAAGCTCATGCTCCAAAACGTCTGTTAGTCTATAAGGTGCCACAGGATTCTTTGCTATAATGGAGAATGGAAATCAAAATGTTTTCCCTTTTTTTAAAAAAATAAAAGGATAAGGAGAGGCTTATTAGAGGGCACTTGGATTTGAAGCAAGGACCACTTGATCTGCAGTCAAACACTCTACCACTGAGCTATACCCCCATGAGAGCAGATGCTTTCCCCATTGTAGCTGAAGCACATCAGTGATTCCAATAGCAGGGGCAGGTTCTCTCTGGGGCACAGAGATTTTTCGGGGAGTTGGTGGCTCCTTTCTTTCCTCACCCTGGAGTAAATGCAGCTTTTTATTCCATGGTACATGTTTTATGGACTAACAACAGCAGCTTGAAGAAAGAGGAGAGTGAATATCTCACTCTCAGGGCTGAAGATGGCCATGTCCCCTCTGTCTGACCGTTGCCATTGCAGGAGAGAAGGTTTCAATGGAATTGAATGCCCTGGCTCAGACTAGAGAGACAGAAAGGTTTTTGCTGTTCATTGAACAGCAAAGGAAATTGTGTCTGTATGTGAAACTGAGGAGGGACATGAAATGCCCACAGGGTGGCGCAATGCCCTAAGCTAAGGCAGGAGGGTGAAGGAATGGGGCTGAGGAATGACTGAAGTGGACTCACCTGGGATTGAAATGATATTTGTTTGTACCGGGCAGTGAGAAATGTGACATTAATTCAGATGCAGGGTTGAGGCTTCTTTAGCTGCTTGTAGAACTTGAACTTGATTTCCCAGAAGGGAGAAGGGGAAAGTCTGGGGCGGCCTTTAGTCCCTGGCTGGAGCAGTGTGTGTGAAAGGCTCCAGAGACGCAGCTGGCAATTACAGGCCACTGAGGCTAACGTCAGTACCAGGCACATTGGGTGGAATTGTAGAGCCCAATGATTAGACACATCGGTGAATGGAATTTGCTGGGTGTAGTGGGTGGTTACCTGCTCCTGCCCTGCGGGGCTTGAAGCAGCCCAGGAGAGGGCTGGGGCTGGGGCAAGGAGCCTGGGCTGATTGGGGGAAGCAGGCTCAGCTGTGGCCATGGCCCAGTCAGGCCCAGCTGGCCCCTATAAGAGGCTGTGAGCCAGAAGCCCAGTCAGTCTCCCTCTGCTTGTAGTGAGAGAAGGGCCTGGCTGCAGGGACCCAAGCAAGACACTTAGAGTGGGAGCAGGGCTGGGGAAGGGCCAGAGGAGCTGGGAGCTCTGGCCTGGAAATCCCCAGGCTGCAGGCCTGACTCTAGGCTGAATAGGTGCAGGGCTGCAATGGGGCAGCCCAGGGGGAAGCAGAGGTGACAGATCCAAACCCCTTTGCCTGTGATGAGTGGCTCATACTGCAGTCTGCCCCAGTGAATGGGGGCTGGATGGAGACTGGGCAGTAGCCAAGACTGAGGTGATGTGGGGATAGTGGGTGGGGGTTCCCCTGGGAGGGGGAGACCCAGAACTGGGGGGGTACTGCCAGGGGGCACTGCCAGGGTAAAAGGGGCACCAGGGTCCTGGGAGGGACAGGGGGCCAGCTGCGGTAAGGCAGATCACCAGCCTGCAGAGGGCGCTCTGACAGCTGGAGAGCTAATTCCCAAGATGACCAGCAGGAGGCGCCGGCGGGTGAGTCTGCCCCTGCTTACATTGGGGAAGAATGAACATGGTTTTTGTAAAGGAAAATCATGCCTCACGAAACTACTATAATTCTTTGAGGGAGTCAACAAGCATGTGGATAAAGGTGATCCCATGGATATAGTATACTTAGATTTTCAGAAAACCTTTGACAAGGTCTCTTCCCCAAAGGCTCTGAAGCAAAATGGGATAAGATGGAAGGTCCTCTCTGGGATAGGTAACTGGTTCAAAGGCAAGAAACAAAGAGTCTGACTAAGTGATCAGTTTTCAGAATGGAGAAAGGTAAATAGTGGTGTCCCCCTGGGGTCTGTACTGGGACCAGCACTGTTCAACATACTCCTAAGTGATCTGGAAAAAGGGGTAAACAGTGAGGTGGCAACATTTGCAGATGATACAAACCAACCCAAGTTAATTACGTCCAAAAGAGAGTGCAAAGTGTGACAAAGGGATCTCACCAAACGGAGTGACTGGGCAGCGAAAAGGCAGATGAAATTCAATGTGGATCAATGCAAAGTAATGCACATGGGAAAACATGATCCCAGCTCTACATCTAAACTGATGGGGTCTAAATTAGCTCTTACATCTTAAGAAGGAGATCTTGGAGTCACTGTGGATAGTTCTCTGAAAACATCCACTCAATGTGCATTGGCAGTCAAAAAAGTGAACAAAATGTTGGGAAGTCATTAGGAAAGGGATGGCTAGCAAGACTGAAATATAATATTGCCTGTCTATAAAATCTGTGGTAGGCCCACATCTTGAATACTGGAGCTGGTCCCCCATCTCAAAAAGATATATCGGAATTGGAAAAGGTACAGAAAAGGGCAACCAAAATGATTAGGGGTGTGGAACAGCTTCCATGTGAGGTGAGATTAATAAGACAGAGGGGAGTTTTCAGCTTGGAAAAGAGGTGACTAAGGGGGGGCTAGGATAGAGGTCTATAAAATGATGACGGGTTTGGAGAAAGTATCAGAGGGGTAGCCGTGTTAGTCTGGATCTGTAAGGAAGTGCTATTTACTCCTCATAACACAAGAACTAGGGGTCACCCGATGAAATGAATAGGCAGCAGGTTTAAAACAAACCAAAGGAAGTATTTCTTCACCCAACACACAGTCAACCTGGGGAAACGTTGCCAGAGGATGTTGTGAGGGCCAAGACTATAACAGGGTCCACCAAAGAACTAGATAAGTTGATGGAGGACGGGTCCATCATTGGCTATTAGCCAGGATGGGCAGGGATAAAGAAACATGCCCTTGAAGTGTCCCCAGCCTCTGTTTGCCAGAATCTGGGAATGGGGATGGATCGCTTGATGATTCCCTGTTCTGTCGATTCCCTCGCGGGCACCTGGCATTGGCCACTGTGGGAGGACAGGATTCTGAGCTGGCTGGACCATTGGTCTGATCCAGTATGGCCGTTCTTGTGACCAATAGAGGGCAGTCCCCACCAGCAATACTTATATTTGGTGCGCTGAAAGGGCTAACTTTCCAAAGCTGACCCAAAGGTTTAGTAAAAGTGTTTTGGAGAAAAACACTAAACAGAACAATGTGAATGAAAACTGGGAGCTATTGTTTAAGGAGCTTGTTAGATGGGGCATAAGCCACATTGCCTAATTAGCTGAGCTTGCAATGGCCTTCCACTCAACTCGCTGACATTTCTCCATCTGCAAATGTGGTACCCATTTTAAAACCTAGATCCAATCAATTACAACATGTCAGGGAAGATTCTAGGCATCAGTGATCTGATCATTGGGTTGATGGTAAACATGATATTCCCATAAGGCTCCCTCTTCCCAAGAGCCAACCTCATCCTCTCTCCCCTTTCTGCTCCCGCATCCTCTGCAAACTTTCAAAGACAGATGCCTCGTGATGGCCTTTGCTCATGGGAATGTTGCCTCTTGGTCAGGGTTTTGGCCCTTTTGGGGGGAAGGATGCAGCAGATGGCGTGGGGGGGGGGGGAAGCCCAAGACCTCCCATGGGCTCTGACCCAGGCCACTCTGAGGGCAACAGTTCTCACCATCCCACTATTGTCCTAAGTTCACAGTTTATCACAGGAAGCTCTGAAGGGTGTCAACTCGCTGCTTGGTACCTCTTCTCAGCCGGGTGTGGCATGGCAGCTCTCTCCTTGGGATGGCAGCTGCCTCTGTTATTCTGACGGATCCAGGTTGGTGACGCGGTGGTGGGCGGGATTGAACCGGGGACCTCTGGAGCTTAGTGTGTGGGCCTCTCCAGCATGAACTAAAAGCCACCCGGCTGTTAGAGAAGGCTGTATAGAAGACATGTTTTATTGCTCCCTCTAAGTGATCTTGGTGCCACTAGCTGGGACACCCCACCACACCCTGGAGGTGTGTGGGTTACGTACTTCCCCTAGCTGAGGAAGCGCATCCTGAGCTTCGGAGAGTTCCCAGTTGTAATCCCGGATGACCCCTGTAACAATGCGGCCTCTGGTGGGACACTGCTGAGAGTATCAATTCAGGACAAATTGCTTGGAGCAGGGCAGTCACAGCCCGAGGCTGGGTGCGCTTTACTATTAAAGCACGTCACAGCAGCCATGCAGAGAGGACTTTGGTTTTACCCCACTGGCCAATCGGACATCATAGAACCAATTCCCTCAGCTATTCCAGTTCCCTTGTATCACCACTAGCACCACTCCTTATGGGGATGAATGGTTATGAAAACCTATACCCCAGTAAAAGAAAAAACGTTCTCTCAATGGACCCCAAAGGACCAAGCCGCAGATGCAGGTCAATAGACGAGTCAGATTTTACCCACAAATCACGCTCTTGCAAATCCTTTAGCATCTAAAATCTAAAGGTTTATTCATAAAAAGTAAGAAATATGGATGAGAGTTAAAATTGTTAAAGGCATCAGTTACATCCAGTAATGGCAAAGTTCTTGGTTCAGGCTTGTAGCAGTGATGGAATAAACTGCAGGTTCAAATCAAGTCTCTGGAGTCCATCCACAGCTGGGATGGGTCATTCAGTCCTTTGTACAGAGCTTCAGTTTGTAGCAAAGTCCCTCCAGAGGTATGAAGCAGTAATGGAGACAAGATGGAGATGAGGAATCAGCCTTTTATAGTCTCTTGCCATGTGGTCTTTGCTTTCTTTGTCCCAAGGACACTCTGTCCAGCACGTGGCATAGAAAAACCTTAGAGTTCTGTCCATAGGCAGGTCCCTGCAGACCTTGCTGAGTCACAAGGCGTTTCTGCCTTCTCTCAATGGGTCGATTGTATAGCTGATGGTCCTTAGTGGGCCATCAAGCAGGCGAGGCAGATCTGACACCAACTTGTCTGGCTGGGGTGTTCCCTGGAAGCAGAGCACAAGTTTGAAATAGGGACAGAACAGATATTGGAATACTGCCTCCAGTTTTGGTGTCCTCGTTTGAAAAAGATGTTGTGAAATTGGAGCTGAGGCAGCAAAAAGCCACCAAATGTTCTGAGGGCTGGAGAAAAATGCCTTCTAGTGAGCTATTGAAAGAGCTCAACCTGTTTAGCTTATCAAAAGATAGAAAGGTGACTTCATTGAAGTGTTGAAGTGCCTTAATGGAGAGAAAAGATTGGGTATTAAAGGGCTCTTTAATCTAGCAGAGAAAGGCATAACAAGACCCAATGGCTGGAAGGTGAAAAGAGACAAATTCATATTACAACATAGTCAACAGCGAGGATGATTCACCACAGGAACAAGCTACCAAGGAAAGTGGTGGATTCTCCATCTCTTGATGTCATTTCATGAAGACTAGATGCCTTTCTGGAATGTCTTTGCCCCCAAAGTACCTCTTGTGTCCTACAGGAGGCCTGTGATATGCAGGGGGTCAGATTAGATGCTCTAATGGTCTCTTCTGGCCATAAAGTCGACTGATTTCTGAAAAACTGAGTGTAGCATTGGGAGCAGCATCTGATGTTTCCCTGTCTAGCCGGCTTGCTGCCTAGAACGAACGCTCCTTGATACGGGTGATACACAGGGAGTAGCTCAAACCTCCAAAGTGCCTGGCCGGGGCAGGACATTGGCACAGCAAGGGAGGGGTGCGGCAGTGACATCACAAAGGCGTTTTGCAGGACCTCAGACTATTGGTCCAAGGTGGTGGGGAGATGGTGACCTCACAGAGAGATGCTGACATCAGCCAGGCAGGACAGGGGCGAGGGGCCAGGGAAACCTCAGAGACCCCTGTGGCTTTGCTTCATCAAGTCTCCTTCTCCAGGTCTCTCTTTGAGGACTGAGAGAGTATTCGGGTTCACGGACGTGAGCACCAGGAGGAACCTCTTTCGAGTTTTCTCCTTCCCTTGTAGTGATTTTACTAGAAAACAGCCGTCTCTGTTTAGAAGGTAAGAGCCTCCTCAAGGTTTGAAACCTGTTCAGTCTGATCCATCTGGTGAGAGTTGAATTCTAGGCATGGAAAACACGAGCTTAAAGAGGCAGAATTTTATTCCGCACGTGGGATTTTGTCCCTTAGAATAACTGGAGACATTAGGGTTTGTCCTTTGTGTTTCACCTTTTCCTCCATCCCTCCTTCCCTCCTTTCTCTTCTTCTCTTGCTTCTTTTGTCCTTTCTCCGGTTCCCCTCCCACTACTGTGTGTGTGTGTGTGTGTGTGTGTGTTGCGGGGGAGGGCTCTGCAGCTCCCACTGTGGGAGGTCCACTCAAAAATGTGGGGCTGAAAGAGTGCTCGGGCAGTGATCCCCACCAGTGACCTGGGCCATCCTTTGGGGTCTCTGGTGAGAACCCTCAGCCTCAGTCTCTACCCTGATTGGCTGAGCAGGGGGTTATTGACTGGGAGGAGACTCAGGTCCTTGTTGTTCTCTTTTAAGACCAAGGAAATAAGTCAGAACCAGTTCTGTGTTTGACTAATTTTGCTGCTTCTCTGCATTAATGGTCTCTGAGCAGTTCACGATTCTCTCTATTATTGCAGTTCTCCTCAAATACTTGCTGAATAATTCCTGTGCACTGTTGTGGTCTGGAGCTCATCTGAGAGCACTTTACTGAGGTCATTCAATGTATGAAATTCAAGATCCAATGGTTAGTTTGAAAATCAGGGCTCTTGGGTTCTATTCCCAACTCTGCCACTGACTGGGTGTGTGACCTAAGACAAGTCAATTCTCCTTTCTGAGCCTTAGCTTCTCTCTCTTTCAAGTAGGGATAATAATGATCCGCTCCTACCTACCTCACGGTGCGTGGAGGCAGGACCGGCTCTAGGTTTTTTGCCGTCCCAAGCAAAAAAAAAATGTGGCTGCCTCCACCCCAGCCCTGGGCTCCCCCCTGCACCTCCCTGCCACCCCAGACCTGGGCTCTGCCCCCTCCACCCACACACCCCTGCCACCCCAGCCTCGGGCTTTCCACTCCGAACCCGCACCCCCCTGCCATCCCAGCCCTGGGCTCTCCCCCCCTACATACCCCATGCTGCCCCAGCTCTTAGCTCCGCCCTTTCCCCCCACTGCTCTCCGACCGACACACCCCCTGCCACCCCAGCCCTTGGCTCCCCCCCCCCCCACACCCCTGCACTCTCCTTCCACCCCAGCCCTGGGTCACTGGTAACTTGCTCCCAGGGTGGGTCATTCAGCAGGGATTTTGGATATGAACAGAACACAGACAGGACTGGTTCCCATATGGTTACAGAGCTGCAGTAAAGTGGAACAATTTTCAGCGTGTGTGATTGGAGGATACCTGGATGCATATTTTAAGACTGTCCTCCATAAATGAGGAAAAGTTGAGGTGCCTTTATTATTCTTTTGTTCCACTCTTTCTTTCTCTGGGGAATTTGCCAATGCAATATCACTGTCTTCCTTTTAAACAAATAAA
This sequence comes from Mauremys mutica, assembly GCF_020497125.1. Taxonomy (NCBI): domain Eukaryota; kingdom Metazoa; phylum Chordata; order Testudines; family Geoemydidae; genus Mauremys; species Mauremys mutica. The sequence continues at coordinate 161,108 of NW_025422893.1, forward strand.
ACAAAAACAAACAAAAAGGCAATGGCTGTTGAAAATAGCAATTCCAGTCCTAATAACCCCTGGGAAGCATTTCTTGCTCAATTTTATCCTACTTTTTCTACAGCAAATGACAGTGGATCAGTATATTTGATTTGGAAGAAAACAGCTGCCCAAACTGAGCTGGAGCACTCCTGAATGTTGAGGTGTTCAAATCTGGAAGGCAGGTGCTAGATTCCCTTTCTGAACATTAGCTAAACCTGGAAAGGAAAAGTCAATTCCTGCTTCCATGGTTCAGGAGTGGAAATCCTCCTACGTGCCTGGTGCTGTATCTAGAGCTGCCCAGGTCCAGCAGAGCCTCCCCTCCCTCACTTTTCATTTTAACTTCTGGTGGGATCCACGTACCTCCCTTGCCAGGCTTCAGCTAGAGAGGGGCCCTGTCCATTTAGTCCCCCCAATTCCTTCTTTGGGGGCTGCCAGGTGAGGTCACACCAGTATCCCTCAGCCGGTCTGGGGATGTCTTCTGAAGGGGATGTCTGGGGCAAAGCTTTCTAGTCCAAAACGTCAGTGGCTGGAGGGGGGCACCATTTTCAGTAGTTTAATTTTTGGTATTGCACTGATTGACTGCTGGGTGCAGTGATATAGTGACCCCCCCCCCGGGTCTCTGAATGAGGCTTTATACTTGGGGGGTTGAGGGGGCAAGTGGGGAGCGGGTGGGCGAGCGGGTGGGCAAATGGCAGGTGGGCACAGAGGTGAGCAGTGAGCCAGCAGGGGCTCTAGGGGCGGGCATGGGGGTTTCTGGCAGGGGAGGGAGGAGGTGAAAGGAGGGGAGTGGTGGGTGGGGGACTGACTAGCAGGAGAGGCAGCAGGCCAGCAGGGGGCTAGGGGGTGAAGAGGGGTGTGACGGTGAGATCTGGTCACCCTATGGGGGCCATTTCTTCTCCCTCCCCCAAACCTTCCTTTTTGGCCCACAGCTGTTTCGGGGGGGGGCGGCGCTGGGGAAGGAGGGTTTGTTTCCACAGGGATGGGTGGTCCTGGGGGGGTGTTTCAAGGGGGCTGGGTGGCACAGCAGGGGGGGCGCAATTTTATATTCTTGCCTTGGGTGTAAAAATAGCTAATTACAGCTCTTGGACCCCATATTGTGCTAGGTGCTGTACAATCCCTGGACAACACTGGGACACCCAGGGGGTTCCCCTCAATCTCCCTGAGCCTCTGCTGCCCAACTTCTTCTGACTCCATCTGGATCACACCTGCCCCCCCCCCCCGCAAAAAACCCACCTTTCCAAAGAGTCCTTCTTTCACTGCCCCCTGATTCTGCTTTCACACCCTGGGCCCATCTCCTCTCTTCATCCCTCCCCTCCCCTCCCCTCCCCCTCAGGTGAGCAGAGATGGAGGCAACTTCAGCCACTGGAGCCAGCCCCAGCGAGTGCTGCAGCCTGCCCGGTGGGTGTTTGCAGACACAGGAAGGGAGCAGCTGGGAGCGGTGGGTGCTGGGAAGAAGGAGGCAGGAGAACAAATCCCAGAAACCCAACATGGGGCAGCTCCTGGGGGCGGGGCTCTGGCACAGCCCAGGGGCGGGGCAGCTCCTGGGGGCGGGGCTCTGACACAGCTCAGGGGCGGGGCAGCTCCTGGGGGCGGGGCTCTGGCACAGCCCGAGGGAGGGGCAGCTCCTGGGCGCGGGGCTCTGGCACAGCCCGGGGGCGGGGCAGCTCCTGGGGGCGGGGCTCTGGCACAGCCCAGGGGCGGGGCAGCTCCTGGGGGCGGGGCTCTGGCACAGCCCGGGGGCGGGGCAGCTCCTGGGGGCGGGGCTCTGGCACAACCCGGGGGCGGGGCAGCTCCTGGGGGCGGGGCTCTGGCACAGCCCGGGGGCGGGGCAGCTCCTGGGGGCGGGGCTCTGGCACAGCCCGGGGGCGGGGCAGCTCCTGGGGGCGGGGCTCTCACACAGCTCAGGGGCGGGGCAGCTCCTGGGGGCGGGGCTCTGGCACAGCCCGAGGGAGGGGCAGCTCCTGGGGGCGGGGCTCTGGCACAGCCCGGGGGCGGGGCAGCTCCTGGGGGCGGGGCTCTGGCACAGCCCGGGGGCGGGGCAGCTCCTGGGGGCGGGGCTCTGGCACATTGTGACGCAGGAGCCCGGGCTCAGCAGCTGCTCCCTGGTGGCCACGTGCTGCCAGCAGCGCTGGAGCCGCCCGGGCCGGAGCGGAGCCGCTGTTCTCAGCTGCAGCAGGAGCTGCCCCCGGCCCCGCTGGGCTCCAGGTGGGGACAGAGCCTGGGCCCGGGGCTCCCCTGGGTGCGGCTGGCGGGAGGGGAGGGGAGAGGCCGGAGCTGCAGGCGGGGAAGGGCGGGGGGGCAGGCGGGGGGTTGATCGGTCTCTGGGCACCAGGGGAGCCCCGGGGCAGAGTGTGTGTGTGAGTGTCCCGGGCCCAGGCGTGCGCATGGGGGGAGCCCCGGCACCCCAATGCCCTGAGCCCGGCTGGGGAGGCTGCTCCCCCCCTCCCGTGGGGGCTCTGGGGGGGGGAGGCTGCGGCGGCGGCTGCAGGCGGGTGCTCGGCCCCCCCGGGAATGACCCGCTGCCGGCAGCTTGTGGCGCCTCCTCCGCGGAGCTTTTCCCCGGGGGCGGCCTGGGCGCAGCTGCGATCAGCTGTTTGCTGGGCAGGCTCCGCTCCGCTGCTCCCCCCCCGCTCCTGGGGGGGCTGAGTGAGCCCCCCCCAAACAGCCCCAGGGGTCGGTGGGGGGGCGGGGCCAGCAGCAGCAGAGCCCCCCGCTCCCCTGGGGCTGCCCCGCCCCGCTCGGGCTGGGGGCTCTTCCAGGGCCCCCGTGTGAATCGCTGCTCCCTGCCCGCCAGGCTCGGCTCCGGCCACAGCAGCGGCGGGTGCCCCGGGGAGCCCAGCTGGGCTGGCGCTGGGGGAGGTTGGGGGGAGGAGACGCTCCAGATACCGGCGGGGGGTGGGGGGGGAGCCGAGCTGGGGAGGGGGGAGGAGAAGCCCCGGACTGGGCTGGAGCCACGCAGGGGGCGGGGGGAGGAGAAGCCCTGGGCCCTGCAGGAGCTGCACTGGGGGGGGGAGGATGGAGGGGGCGAGGAGCCCCCCTGGGGCAGGGAGGAGAAGCCCGGACCCTGGCAGAAGATGTGGGGCTGAAGTCCCCGGCTCGGGAGCCCCAGCCACCTTAGTAGCAGAAGTTGCAGGGCCGAAGCCCTGATCCCCCCTCTGTGTGGAGCTGGCCTGAGCCCCTCTCACTCCCATCCCCCCTGTGGAGCTGGCTCCCACTCTCCGGCGGTGGGGAAATTCAGCCCCAATCTCCCCATGTTGGTATCTCCATTTCCCTCCCCCCCATCACCCAGGCATGGATGGATTTAGCCCAGGAGGCAGGGTCAGTGTTGGCCCCATTGGGCAGGTGGGATCTAGGGCACAACAAGGTCAAGTGAGTTTCCCAAGGCTAAGCAGGGAGTCTGTGGCAGAGCAGAGACTCAAACCCAGGACGCCTGAGCCCTGTGCCTTAACCACTAGGCAACCTTCCCACCGAAGGAGAGGGAACCTCCTCTGCCACTTTGAGTGTGTGGGTGGGAGCAGCCACTAGACAGAGCTGCCAGGAGGTGGGGATGGGGGTTGGATAGTTGTGGGGGTGATTAGTGGGTGGGTGGGGTCTCTGGAGGGGGCGGTCAGGGGACAAGGAGCAGGGAGGCTCAGATAGGGGGTTGGGTCCTGGCGGGCAGTTAGGGGCAGGGTCCCAGGAGGGGGCAGTCAGGGGACAAGGAACAGGGGGGGTTGGCGGTTCTGAGGGGGGCAGCCAGGGGGCAGGAAGGGGGAGGCAGTGGATGGGGTGGGGCTAGGGCGGGGCTCCCTGGGTGCACACCCTAATGAAATGTTCTGCACGTGCCTGTGGTCACGGGGGTGAGCTACTTGCATCCTTTTCCTGTTTGTGCCATTTCTTTCCCTCTCAAAACCAGATAACAATTCTCTCTGGTTCTTCCTCTTCTCTCTCCCCTCCCCACATGTGGCTAGAAAACCCAAGGAGATTCCCTCGTTTTCCCTAAAATTATTGACTCTCTAGTCTCTCATTTTCCCTATTTTCTCCATAATTCTTAAATTCTCCTCAGCTTTGGGATGTGAACCCAGCCCGTTTATCTGCAGCAATTTGTCCTTGGGTAGGTGGAATTTGCTGTCCTGTGTCACTCCCCCAGCGTGGGTGGGGGTTAGTGGGTGCTGGCTGGGGGAGCCCGCAGACACGGCTGCCTCTGGGGGGGGAGATGGGGTGGCCGATCTCTGCCAGCGACAGGACATGGCCGCACAGGAGGGGAAGGGAGGAGCCAGTGTCCCTATGGAGCCGGCCCAGCCCCTTTGGTTCTGCTCCTTTCCAGCATTTTGTTCAGAGACTTTATTACTGGGGAGGCTGAAAAATCTCCCTGTGGGCTTAGCCTGGCAGGAGGGGCCAGGTTTCCCCTGCAATAAAGAGCTGGAGCATGTTCCCAGCATGGCAGAGCCTAGGCTGTGTCTCTGCAGGGAAAGATCCTGGGGGAATCGTGATGTGACATGAACTAAAGCCTGTTCTGAAACCTCCACAACTGCCCTTCTCGCCCTGCCAGGCTGCAGGATGTCGTCCATGTTTCGCTCCAGCTCATCCCGTCCTCCCATGGGACAGGGAAGGGAAATGGCTGCAGTGGAGCCAGCTCAGGTAGGGGTTATGGGGGGTTGCTGGTGGGTTCCTGCTGGAGGGAGAGGGACACCAAACGCACCGGAGGAGGGAGGCTTGGGCAGTCTGGTTTGGGGGTTGGAGTTTGCCAAAAAATTCCCAGGGGGGAGAATGGGAGGAGGCCAGGGTGTAGCAAACCTGTTGGGACTTGTTCAATATGCGGCTTCCATTCTAGGAACAGACCCATGGGGTTAGAGGGTGGAAATGCTCTAATTTGTGGGACAGGAAACAACCCCCCTAGGTGGGGCTAGGAAAATGGGCCAGAATCCCAGGGCTGGAGCCCGACCTGATTAACCAGCGGCTGCTGTGAGATGTGAGGGGGCACCCACCAGGGAGGCTGGGGGAGGGGAGGTTCTTAACCTTTTTCTTTCTAAGGCCCCCCAACGTGCTATAAAAACTCCACGGCCCTGCATGTGCCTGGTTCTCTGCATATCACTATCATGTATGTGACTCAGTAAGATTTGACTCCATCATTGCTATTAGTATCATACTTGGAGCTGCGTTTATTTTCATAGAAATTTTAAGTTACTTTACAGACAGATTTAAAAATACAGTTTGAAGATAAATGATCTTCATCTGCACAGTGTCTAAAGTTTTGAGTTTAGCTATTTTTTTCAAACGAGCCCTGCGAAGGTAAGTACAAGCAAAATGTACGGTCTGTTATTTGATTGTAAATATTGTAAATAGCAAATGACAAAGCACAATACGGCAATAACAGTAATAATGATAATTACTCCAGCCAGGCCAGGTGAGGCATTTTAGAACTTGTTACTCAAAGAACTGAATTTAAGCATAAGACAGAAATAAAATGATGAAATTCAGAGATCAGTTAAAAAGCTAAACTACCAGCACTGTCATCCTGACCGAATGTGAAAGAATAAAATTACAGAGACTATATGTACTTTGTGCATTTTGACAGGAGGTAAAAGGAAGTAACAACAGTAACTGAAGTGTGTGTGGTGGGGGAGTGTGAGACACACCCGCTGTCACTTCCAGCCCAGCGGCACTCACTAGTCCGAAGGCTCGTTCACACGGCAGCAGGGGCCAGCAGCTCCCACTCCTGACCCAGAGGCAGCAGCACAGAATCTTGTCCCCCCACCTCAGCTCAGCAGAGACTGGGCACAGAGGCAGGAGGGTGGGGCCACCCCGACATCAGCCACCCCCCCGCTCCCCCCCCCCGCACAGCACAGGAGGCTCCTGGGAGCAGCTTGGCTGGGGGCAGCTCCGAGTGGGGGGAGGGGGCAGGGCTGCAGGAAGAGCTGCAGGGGCAGACAGCTGAGGAGAAGTGGGGGGAGGAGAGACAGGACACCCCTGCTGGAGGAACCCCCTCAGCAAGGCCCCCCTGGACCGTCATGTCGTCTGCCCCCCACTGAGTCTGACCCCGTCCAGCTCTTCACAATGAGAACAGCGCTGGGCTCCCTGCCAGTGAGCTCTCCCTGCACCTGCCAGGGCCTCCATCTCCTGTGTCCATCTGTGGCTAGTGGGGGGGGAATGGATCTGCTGGGAGAGACAAGGGGCTCTCGCTTCGTCCCCTCACCCTGGCGTTTCCTGGCTGCTCTGAGCGGGGTGGGGGTGGGACTCTGCCTGTGAGCCACCCAGAGCTCCCATTTGATTGGCTCCTCTCCCCCATGAGTGTGGGGCTGTGAGTGGGGCAGCAGGTGCTGAGTGTTGGACTCTTGCTCTTTCAGGGGCCGGTGACCTTCGAGGAGGTGGCTGTGCATTTCACCAGGGAAGAGTGGGCTCTGATGGATCCCACTCAGAGAGCCCTCTACAGGGATGTCATGCAGGAGAACTGTGAGAATGTGACCTCGCTGGGTAAGGGTTCCTGTCCCCTCGGTTCTTGGAAGGGGAAATGAAGAATTAAGGTTCACGCCAGCCCCACAATGCCACCTCTACTCTGTCCTGTTTCAGCATCACCCCAATATGCCAGTGACACACACACACTACCAGAGACGCTCCCCTGCTGCAGAACACTTTGGGAACAGAGCACAGGAGCCGTATCGCACAGTGTCAAATAGCTCCTGTTTGCTCAAGTGAAACTGGGGGTTAGGTCTGGCATAACTGTTCCATCCCCCTAATCATTTTTGTTGCCCTTTTCTGAACGTTTTCCAATTCCAATATATCTTTTTTTGAGATGGGGCAACAACATCTGCATGCAGTATTCAAGATGTGGGTCTATCATGGATTTATTTGCTGTTTTTACGATTATGATATATGATATATTCAAACAGAGGGGACGTGCCCACCTTCAGCCCTGGCAGTGAGATATTCCCTCTCCTCTTTCTTCAAGCTGGAGATGTAGGTAAGTATAGCGTTCAGAATGTTTCCGGTATAGGGTGGTGTTTATGTGACCATTGATTAGCACAGTAGTGTCCAGAAGAGACCATTAGAGCATCTAATCTGACTCCCTGCATATCACAGGCCTCCTGTATGACACAAGAGCTATTTTGGGGGCAAACACATTCCAGAAAGACATCTAGTCTTCATGAAATGACATCAAGAGATGGAGAATCCATCACTTTCCTTGGTAGCTTGTTCCTGTGGTGAATCATCCTGACTGTTGAATATTTGTGCCTTAGTTGTAATATGAATTTGTCTCTTTTCACCTTTCAGCCATTGGGTCTTGTTATTCCTTTCTCTGCTATTTTAAAGAGTCCTTTAATACCCAATATTTTCTCTCCATTAAGGCACTTCAAGACTTCAATGAAGTCACCTTTCAATCTTCTTTTGATAAGCTAAACAGGTTGAGCTCTTTCAGTAGCTCACTAGAAGGCATTTTTCTCCAGCCCTCAGAACCTTTGGTGGCTCTTTGCTGCCCCAGCTCCAATTTCACAACATCTTTTTCAAATGAGGACACCAAAACTGGAGGCAGTATTCCAGTATCAGTCTCACTGATGCCGTGTCACCTCCTGTGACGTTATTGACATAATCTGTAACTGTATAGATCACCGTTGTGACAACTGTTCTATATTTGTAGACAGTATTGTAGAAAGGTTGTCGTGTAAGGGGTCTATGGAGAGGTTCTGATTGGCTGATTATAATGATGCTATCTCTAGATGTGTTTCATTTTTGTAGTTGAAGTTATGAATAGTGGCTCTCTGCCGGCTCACCCGCCCCCTCGCCACTGCCCACCCACTCGCCTCCTCAGCCCCCCTCCCTCACCTGCTATTGTGTCATACAGGAGGCCTGTGCAGGGGGTCAGATTAGATGCTCTAATGGTCTCTTCTGGCCATAAAGTCGACTAATTTCTGAAAAACTGAGTGTAGCATTGGGAGCAGCGTCTGATGTTTCCCTGTCTAGCCGGCTTGCTGCCTAGAACGAACGCTCCTTGAGTGGGGTGATCCACAGGGAGTAGCTCAAACCTCCAAAGTGCCTGGCCAGGGGCAGGACATTAGCCCAGCAAGGGAGGGGTGTGGCAGTGACATCACAAAGGCCTTTTGCAGGACCTCAGACTATTGGTGGGGAAGTGGTGACCTCACAGAGAGATGCTGACATCAGCCAGGCAGGACAGGGGTGAGGGGCCAGGGAAACCTCAGAGACCCCTGTGGCTTTGCTTCAGCAAGTCTCCTTCTCCAGGTCTCTCTCTGAGGACTGAGGCCTGGTCTACACTAGGACTTTAATTCGAATTTAGCAGCGTTAATTCGAACTAACCGCTCAACCGTCCACACCAGGAAGCCATTTAATTCGAACTAGAGGGCTCTTTAGTTCGAATTTGGTACTCCACCCCGGCAGGTGGAGTAACGCTAAATTCGACATGGCTAGCTCGAATTAGGCTAGGTGTGGATGCTAATCGAACTTAGTAGCTCCGGGAGCTATCCCACAGTGCACCACTCTGTTGGCGCTCTGGACAGCAGTTCGAGCTTTGATTCTCTGACCAGCCACACAGGAAATGACCCGGGAAAATTTGAATTCATTTTCCTGTCTGGGCACTTTGAATCTGACGTCCTGGCTGGACATTGGGGCGAGCTCCGCAGCACCTGCAACGCTGCAGAGCTCTCCAGCAGAGGAGTTCATGTAATCTCTGAATAGAAAGAGGGACCCAGCATGGACTGACTGGGAACTCTTGGATCTGATCGGTGTGTGGGGCGAGGAGTCTGTGCTTTCGGAGCTGCGCTCCAAAGCAGGGAATGCGAAGACCTATGAGAAGGTCTCCAAAGCCATGAGAGACAGAGGATACAGCCGGGATGCAACGCAGCGCCGCGTGAAAATCAAGGACCCCAGACAAGGCTACCAAAAAATCAAAGCGGCAAACGGACGCTACGGAGCCTGCAACCACTGCCCCACCAGTGACCGTGGACTCTGACGATGGGACAGTGTCGACGGACAGTTCCTCGGCGATGTTCACGGACGGGGAAGATGAGGAAGGGTTTGTGGAGGACGAGGCAGGCGACAGCGCTTACAACGCTGGTTTCCCTGACAGCCAGGATCTCTTCATCACCGTCACGGAGATCCCCTACCAACCCTCCCCGGCCGTTAACCCGGACCCTGAATCAGGGGAAGGAGCAGTCGGTAAGTGCTTTAAACATGTAAACTTTTATTCTTAATATAACAGGAATCTGAAGTATGTGAAAAGGAGGTCTCTATATATATGGGGATAGAACAGAAATCCTCCTGGGAGATCTCCACGAAGCTCTCCTGGAGGTAATCGAAAAGCCTCCGCAGGAGGTTCCTGGGGAGAGCTGCCTTATTGGGTGCTCCGTGGTAGCACAGTTTTCCGCGCCAGGCTTTCATGAGGTACTCAGGGAGCACTGCCTCCCCGAGCACGGCTGCATCGGGCCCTGGTTCGTGCGAGCTTTCACGCAGCATGCGCTCTCTATCTCCTTCAGTGACCCTCCTCAGGGTGATCTCGCTCGGAGACTCCTGCATCTAATTAGGGTAATTACTGTAATGTTACGCCTGGTCCAAAGTATTTTTAAAAAACCTACGGACACACGGCATAGCACAGACTCAGCACGCAGCTGCGTGACGAGCGTAACGGAAAGCCAAAGAATATAATGGACGCTCATGGAGGGAGGGGGGAGGACGCAAGGTATCCCACAGTTCCTGCTGTCTCCGAAAAGTATTTGCATTCTTGGATGAGCTCCAAATGCTTCTAGGGTCAAACACAGTGTCTGCGGTGGGTCAGGGCATAGTTCGGCAATTTGCGCACACACCACACACACCACCAGAAGTGAAAACAATCCTCTGTTGAGTCTTTTACATGTCACCCTATCTTTACTGAATGCTGCAGATAGACGCGATGGTGCAGCACTCAACACCAACATCCTTGCTCCCCCCACACTATGGATGGCTGATGGTACAAAATGATGGAAATCCGTCCTCATCATCAGCCTCTTGGCACATGGGGCAGTGCAAAAGGGCTGGTAACCATGCCGACTAGTATCAGTAAGGTCAATCAAGGGTGCCTGTCCCTAATTTTTGATGGCTGATGGTACATTATGGCTGGTAACCGTCCTCATCATTGCAACAGGGGGCTGAGCTCCATCAGCCCCCACCCTTCATTGTAAATAAAAGATTCAATTGCCCCTGGACTAGCAGAGGGATGATGGGCTCCTTCATCCACACTCCTTAATGTCCTGCCTGGACTATCATTGCAGCTGGAGGCTTCCTTCCAGTCATTTCTCACAAACAAGTCACTGTGTCTTATTCCTGCATTATTTATTACTTCATCACAGAAGTGGGGGGACAATGCTAAGGTAGCCCAGGAAGGCCGGGGTAAGAACGGAATGAACAGGTGTTGTTGTTGCAGGAGCACCCCCTGTGAATAGCATACAGCTCATAAGTTATGCAGGATCGGACACAGAGCAGCTGTGCTCTCTGGTTCTATGATACAGTGGTTCTCTAGTACACTTGCCCATAATCTAGGCAGGACTGATTCTATTTTTAGATACCAAAAAGGAGGGATTGACTCAGGGAGTCATTCCCAGTTTTTGCTTTTGCGCAAAAGCTGCTCGGCCAGGGGCACTTATGACAGCAGCAAATGGTGCAGTGCAAAAGGACAGGTAACCATGCCCATCTTATTACCATCTTATTACCAATTTATGGTATGGTTGATGGTACAATATGGCTGGTAACCATCTCTGCTGTCATGCAAAAGCAAACTCATGCTGCTGTGTAGCGCTGCTGGCCCGCCTCTGTCAGCGGCATCTAGTACACATACGGGGACATACACAAAAGGCAAAACAGTGTCCATGGTTGCCACGCTATGGCGTATGCCAGGGCAATTCTGGGAAAACCGGCTTGAAATGATTGTCTGCCGTTGCTTTCCCGGAGGAAGGAATGACTGGCGACATTTACCCAGAATCCACCGCGAAAATGATTTGTGCTCCAGCAGGCACAGGGGTCTCAACCCAGAATTCACAGAGACAGCCTAGACTCAGTTAATTGTTCGCCAAAATGTATCTTTGCAAGGAATTCACTCCCTGTTTCCCATCTCACAGCTTCCACTGTCTCCAGACCTGCCACAGCATCCCCCTCGCAGAGGCTGGCAAAGATTAGGCGGCGAAAGAAAAAGACAAGGGACAAGATGTTCGAGGAACGTATGGGCTGCTACCTAGCAGAGGCGGACCAGCAGAGCCAGTGGAGGGAGACCGTCTCTCTGTGCCAGCGCTCACACAGCGAACGGGAGGAGAGGTGGCGTGAGGAAGACAAGCAGGCGACTGAAACGCTGCTTGGACTAGTGAGGGAGCAAACGGACACGCTCAGGCGCCTTGTGGATGTTCTGCAGGACCGCAGGAGGACAGAGACACCCTGCAGTGTATCTGCAACCGCACTCCCCTGCCACAAAGTCCCATACCCCCCTCAACGAAAGTAATCAGGAGGAGGGGCGGCCGGGGACGTGAATACTGTCACTGCACCACAGCACAGTGCTCAAGTACCCAAAAGCTCTCATACCCTACATTTGCGGAAGTCCTTCACTTCCACACTCACAGTAGTCCCAATCCCAGTCCCATCCCCTAACTGTGTACTTAATTAATAAAAATGCTTTGCTGTTAATTACTGTTTCCGTTATGTTTTTTCAAAGAAGACTGTGTTTGAATGGGGGGCGTGGGGAAGGGGGTGGTTAATTGCATAGGACAGTCACCTTTCCCAGGGTACAGACACGGGGGCAGGATCAGCAGCGGGTCACACACACGGTGCAGTCAGTAGGCACCCTGGTCGGTTTTTGGAGGTGGTTTCCAGGATCTGTGTGGGCGGGGGAGATGTGACTTTGCAGCGGGGGAGGGCGGTTACAGATCTTATACAGCGGTCCTTGTCCTGGACCGCTGAGTCACGCAGCTGAGGAATCTGTATCCGTCCTCCTCCACCACAAGGTCACATATCCGCCCGCACACAGAATTCCATAAAGAGGAATGGCAGGCTCCATTGAAAGAAGCATTCCGGCACTGCGGACCGCTCTAGGAGCAGGAGCCTGTCATTCCTTGAGTTTAGAGGCGGTCTTTACATCACCGCACACCCTACCCAGCACAGCCTGCGTCCCAGTTTCAACCCTTTCACGAAAAGTCATGAATAAAGAAACCTTTGTTAAGTAATAATGGGACATGTATTTTATTTTTACACGTGTGCTGGGTAACGGGGTGAACGGGGTATGTAACCGAAGAGGAGAGTCAACAGTAACTGGGTAAAGAAACAGGGGCAGGTTCAGCTTCTCTGTAAAGAAACTGAACAGTCACAGGTCACGCTGCTCGCTGCTCGCTGGTATTTGAAGAGTTCCTTGTCGCTGTCCCAGGCGCCTGTATAGGGCTTCATGAGCAAGTGCATTAGCGGGCAGGCTAGGTCCCCGAGGATGACTATAGGCATCTGCACATCCACAACAGTTATTTCGTGGTCCGGGAAGAAACTACCTTCCTGCAGGCGTCTGAGCAGCACACAGTTCCTGAAAACACACGCATCATGAACCTTGCCCGGCCACCCGACGTTGATGTTTGTAAAACGTCCCCTATGGTCCCCCAGTGCTTGCAGCACCATTGAAAAGTGGCCCAATTTCTCAGCAGCTGACTGTGGAAGAGGTGGACGATAAAGTGCGAGGAGGAGAAAACGGCGATGATCGCAGCGGGCTCCATGCTTGCAGTGCTGTGGCGTCCGCGCTGTCACTGACCAGAAAAGTGCACGAACAGATTGCCCGCAGGCGCTTTCAAGGAGGGAGGGAGGGAGGTTGTGATTGACGGTTCAATGACGACACTTACCCAAAACCACCCTCGACACATTTCTCCCCCCAGCAGGCATTGGGGGCTCTACCCAGCATTCCAATGGGCAGCGGGGACTGCGGGAACTGTGGGATAGCTTCCCACAGTGCACCGCTTCCAAAGTCGACGCTGGCCCCGTGAATGTGGACTCCGAAATTCGAATTAGTGTATTTAGTATGGATACACAAATTCGACTTCATAAGGTCGAATCCACAAATTCGAACTAAGTTGATTCGAAATAGTCTTGTAGTGTAGACAAGGCCTGAGAGAGTATTCGGGTTCACGGACGTGAGCGCCAGGAGGAACCTCTTTTGAGTTTTCTCCTTCCCTTTTAGTGATTTTACTAGAAAACAGCCGTCCCTGTTTAGAAGGTAAGAGCCTCCTTGAGGTTTGAAACCTGTTCAGTCTGATCCATCTGGTGACAGTTGAATTCTAGGCATGGAAAACACGAGCTTAAGGAGGCAGAATTTTATTCTGAATTCTATTTGATCCCCACCAATGACCTGGGCCATCCTTTGGGCTCTCTGGTGAGAACCCTCAGCCTCCCGTCCTCAGTCTCTACCCTGATTGGCTGAGCAGGGGGTTATTGACAGGGAGGAGACTCGGGTCCTTGTTCTCTTTCAAGACCAAGGAAATAAGTCAGAACCAGTTCTATGTTTGACGAATTTTGCTGCTTCTCTGCATTAATGGTCTCTGAGCAGTTCATGATTCTCTCTAACATGATTCTCCTCAAATACTTGCTGAATAATTACTGTTACTGTTGTTGGTCTGGAGCTCATCTGAGAACACTTTATTCAGGTCATTCAGTGTCTGAAATTCAAGATCCGATGGCTAGTTTGAAAATCAGGGCTCTTGGGTCCTATTCCCAACTCTGCCACTGACTGGCTGTGTGACCTCAGACAAGTCAATTCTCCTTTCTCAGCCTCAGCTTCTCCCTCTTTCAAGTAGGGATAATAATGATCTGCTCCTACCTACCTCACAGAGCCGGCCCTGCCTCCACCCACCAGGTTTTTTGCCATCCCAAGCAAAAAAAATTTTGGCTGCCCCCATCCCAGCCCTGGGCTCCCCACTGCACCTCCCTGCCACCCCAGCCCCGGGCTCTGCCCCCCCACATACCCTATGCTGCCCCAGCTCTTGGCTCCGCCCTTTCCCCCCACTGCTCCCCCACCCACACACACCCCGCCACCCCAGCCCTGGGTTCTGCCCCCTCCACCTGCACCCCCCTGCCATTCCAGCCGCTGTTCTATTTGTAGCCAATATTGTAGAAAGGTTGTCGCATAAGGGGTCTATGGAGAAGTTCTGATTGGCTGATTATAATTATGCTATTTCTAGATGTGTATCATTTTTATAGTTGACGTTATGAATTCCTGCTCATTTCCCCACTGGCTGGAGCATGGCTAGAGTGTGTCTGTGGTTAATGATGTTGCTATAGATTGTTCGTTTCCTGCCTTGGCAATTCAGACAGTCCCTTTTCCCAACATATCTCCAGCACATAATTAGTTCCAATAACAGGGGCAGCTTTTCTCTGGGGCACTGAGATTTTTTGGGGAGTTGGTGGCTCCTTTCTTTCCTCACCCTGGAGTAAACTCATAAGAACATAAGAAAGGCCGTACCGGGTCAGACCAAAGGTCCATCTAGCCCAGTATCTGTCTGCCGACAGTGGCCAATGCCAGGTGCCCCAGAGGGAGTGAATCTAACAGGCAATGATCAAGTGATCTCTCTCCTGCCATCCATCTCCATCCTCTGACGAACAGAGGCTAGGGACACCATTCTTACCCATTCTGGCTAATAGCCATTTATGGACTTAGCCACCATGAATTTATCCAGTCCCCTTTTAAACATTGTTATAGTCCTAGCCTTCACAACCTCCTCAGGTAAGGAGTTCCACAAGTTGACTGTGCGCTGCGTGAAGAAGAACTTCCTTTTATTTGTTTTAAACCCGCTGCCTATTAATTTCATTTGGTGACCCCTAGTTCTTGTATTATGGGAATAAGTAAATAACTTTTCCTTATCCACTTTCTCAACATCACTCATGATTTTATATACCTCTATCATGTCCCCCCTTAGTCTTCTCTTTTCCAAGCTGAAGAGTCCTAGCCTCTTTAATCTTTCCTCGTATGGGACCCTCTCTAAACCCCTAATCATTTTAGTTGCCCTTTTCTGAACCTTTTCTAGTGCTAGAATATCTTTTTTGAGGTGAGGAGACCACATCTGTACACAGTATTCGAGATGTGGGCGTACCATGGATTTATATAAGGGCAATAATATATTCTCAGTCTTATTCTCTATCCCCTTTTTAATGATTCCTAACATCCTATTTGCTTTTTTGACCGCCTCTAAACACTGCGTGGACATCTTCAGAGAACTATCCACGATGACGCCAAGATCTTTTTCCTGACTCGTTGTAGCTAAGTTAGCCCCCATCATGTTGTATGTATAGTTGGGGTTATTTTTTCCAATGTGCATTACTTTACATTTATCCACATTAAATTTCATTTGCCATTTTGTTGCCCAATCACTTAGTTTTGTGAGATCTTTTTGAAGTTCTTCACAATCTGCTTTGGTCTTAACTATCTTGAGAAGTTTAGTATCGTCTGCAAACTTGGCCACCTTACTGTTTACCCCTTTCTCCAGATCATTTATGAATAAATTGAATAGGATTGGTCCAAGGACTGACCCTTGGGGAACACCACTAGTTACCCCTCTCCATTCTGAGAACTTACCATTAATTCCTACCCTTTGTTCCCTGTCCTTTAACCAGTTCTCAATCCATGAAAGGACCTTCCCTTTTATCCCATGACAGCTTAATTTACGTAAGAGCCTTTGGTGAGGGACCTTGTCAAAGGCTTTCTGGAAATCCAAGTACACTATGTCCACCGGATCTCCCTTGTCCACATGTTTGTTGACCCCTTCAAAGAATTCTAATAGATTAGTAAGACACAATTTCCCTTTACAGAAACCATGTTGACTATTGCTCAAGAGTTTATGTTTATCTATGTGTCTGACAATTTTATTCTTTACTATTGTTTCAACTAATTTGCCCGGTACCGATGTTAGACTTACCGGTCTGTAATTGCCGGGATCACCCCTATAGCCCTTTTTAAATATTGGTGTTACATTAGCTAACTTCCAGTCATTGGGTACCGAAGCCGATTTAAAGGACAGGTTACAAACCTTAGTTAATAGTTCCGCAACTTCACATTTGAGTTCCTTCAGAACTCTTGGGTGAATGCCATCTGGTCCCGGTGACTTGTTAATGTTGAGTTTATCAATTAATTCCAAAACCTCCTCTACTACCACTTCAATCTGTGACAGTTCCTCAGATTTGTCACCTACAAAAGCCAGCTTAGGTTTGGGAATCTCCCTAACATCCTCAGCCGTGAAGACTGAAGCAAAGAATCCATTTAGTTTCTCCGCAATGACTTTATCATCTTTAAGCGCTCCTATACCAATGCATCTGGCAGGAGTAGCTTTCCTGCAAGCTGTGAGTGCTGGCAGAGGGAGTGACATATGACCACAGAGTTAATGAGCAGGGTGGATGGGCTGGAAGCTGCCTGACAGCTGGGATCAGAGTTAGGATCCCAGAGTGACTGAAAGGGGGCAAAGGTGAAAACAGATCTCATTGGGAGCTGGCCCCACACCCGCCCCGCCCCTAGGAGAGGGGAACTGAAGCTCAACTTCAATCACAGAAAAATCTTCCCTGAGAAGGAAGGGGACAGCTTGTTTTAAAGACCAGGTTTGTGTTTGTTCCTGCTACATACGGAGGGGCTGGGTAGTGCTGATTCCAGCCCCCAGACTCTGGGAGGATAAGGAACAAATTCAGGCTGCCAGTGACCTGCAGGAGGGAGATGATCTTTTGACAGTGACGGACGCCTCGTCCTAAAGGCCTTTGTCTGCCCCCTTCCAGTGACTGTTTGGTACTGGAATGCAGCCCCCACTCCTGGGTCTCTCCTGGGGAAATAATGTTTCTGTGCAAAACACCAAAGCTTTTAACAGAAAGGAAGAAAAGGAAATGGCCACATGATGGGACTAGGACATAAGGAATGAAACACACATGGGCGGCGAGTCATATACCCACGTGGTGCCCGGGCACCAGCAATATTCAGAGCCCTGGGGCCCAGCTCCACCAAAGTTTGGGGCGGGTCTCCCCTCTGGCCCCACCTGCCACCCCCCGTGCTTCCCCCGAGTGTCCCCCGGACCCGCTTGCTGGCCCCATGCATGTCCCTGGGCCCCGGAGGGAGCAGAGCATTCCTGCCTCTTCCATGCAGCTCCATGCTGCCTTCCTGCAGCAACTGCTGCCACAGGGTCCTAGTGCCCCCCCTTTCCAACTCGCTGCCAGGGCAGACTGACTCTGAGCCTGCCCTTCCACCTCAGACCCTTCCTTTTCCAGCGGGACCCTCCACCATCACAGCCCCGCCCCCCCCCGCAGTCACCACTCCTGCCCCATGCTGGGCAAGGAGACAGCCCCATCCCCCACCCCCAGTGAGGCTGTAGTCAGGGGCAACAGCAGGGGAGGAGGTGCATGCAGCACCCCCCGGCCCCCATAATGGGGGAGGCGAGGGAGATTCCTGGAGCTGAGAAGGGCCCTAGGAGCACCTGCAGTGACAGTGGTGCGGGATGAGGGTGCTGCTGGGGGGGGGAATGAGGGGTTCCTCCCCCAGAGCTTGCTGCTGCCAGCAGGGAAAGGGCTGGGGGGAGTCCTCCTTTCTGGCCCTTGTCCCGGAGCAGCCTGCCTGCACCCCAAACTCATCCCCAGCCCTGCCCCACCCCAGAGCCCATGCCCCCAGTCAGAGCTTTCACCCCCCACCACATCCTCAACCCTCTGCCCGAGCCCTGAGCCCCTCCCACACCCCAAACCTCCCATCCCCAGTCCCAGCCAGAGCCTTCATTCCCCCCCACACCCCAACCCTCTGCCCCAGCCCTGAGCTCCTCCCACACCCCAAACCTCCCATCCCCAGTTCCAGCCAGAGACCTCATCCCCCCTCACACCCCATCCTTCTGCCCCAGCCGAGCCCCCTCCAACACCACAAACCCCTCATCTCCAGCCCCAGATAGAGCCCTCACACACCCCTGCACCCCAACCCTCTGCCCTAGCCCTGAGCCCTCCCACACCCCAAACACCTTATCCCCATCCCAGACACAGCCCTCATCCCCCTGCACCCTAACCCTCTGCCCCAGCCCTGAGCCTCTCCAACACCCCAAACCCCCCAGCCTCAGGCAGAGCCCTCACCCCCCACACTCCTACCCTCTGCTCTAGCACTGAGCCTCTCCCACACCCCAAACCCATCATTCCCAGCCAGAGCCCTCATCCCCCTGCACCCTAACCGTCTGCCCCAACCCTGAGCCCCCTCCTGCATCATGAACCCCTCATCCCCAGCCCCACCACACAGCCATCACCCCACACCCCAACCCTCTGCTATAGCCCTGAGCCCCCTCCCACACCCCAAACCTCTCATCCCCAGCCACACCCCAAACTCCCTCCCAGAACCTTGGGCAGGTGGGGGGGCGGAGTTTGGGCAGGTTCTGGGCACCACCAAAATTTCTACAAACCTACCACCCATGGAAACACAAGATGCTTCTCCCATGTGCATTGACTTTTCACCTTGTTTGTGGTGGTGCTGTATCCATGTTGGTCCCAGGGGTCCTCTGTGGCGCCGGGCATTGGCCACTTTCGGGAGAGTGGGCTAGATGAACTGGTCTGACTCAGTGTGGCTGTTCTTATGTTCTAACTGCTGGTTATGGAAGAGACGAACTTCCAGGTTACACAGAACTGAAGAAGTGTGTGGGGTTAGCTCCACAGCTTGTCTCTTTCACCAACAGAGGTTGGTCCTCTGCAAGCTCTTACCCTCACCCGCCTTGTCTCTCTTGGACTCTGAAAAGTGCTTTCTCTCCACTCCCTTTGGAGAGATGTTAAGTTTCCCTTTGGGCAACTATCAGGCTGAAGCAATTGTATTGACTGTGACACTAGAATTGAAGATTTAATATTATAAATAAATGAGTCTAAACCTGAGGTTCTGGTTTTCACATTGGTTTTTCTAACTCTGTTCCCAGTTCTCTTCTAGAAAGGCCTCCAGGCTGCCTGCCGAGCCCAGCAAAAGTGGCAAGGAGAAAGCCCACACTGCTGCTCTTTCAGGTAGTTGAAGGCTGCTATCAAACCCCCCTCACTCAGTCAGTCCTCAGTCTGTGGCAGTGAATAGGATTCTTCCGTCCTAAGTGCAGGACTCTGCACTTCTCCTTGTTGAACCTCCTCAGATTTCTTTTGGCCCAATCCTCCAATTTGTCTAGGTCACTCTGGACCCAAACCCTGTCCTCCAGCGCTTGGATTCTTTACATGCTTTCACAGAGCAAAGAGCACATGTTCCATGATTTCATAGGGCAGAGTTTTGTGCTATCGGGAGCTTTCCCTGTGTGGATTTGACAGGTGGATCAACACAGAGACACATTGTGACCCTTCTCAGGGTGCTGAGGACTGTGAGTCTCCTTGTTGCCACCTGCCACAAGGAAGAGGGAGTTTTGCATTTGGCAGCTGGATGTTAGTGACCAAACTCACCAGCCTGCTGGAACTCAAGGACCCTCCTCTGAGCTACAGCAGCCACCTTAACCCTTGAGTTCCTTCAATGTGTCCCCCTCTGGGGTCCAGCCCGGATCACCAGATACCTGGTGAAATCCCAGATCCTCTCTTGCCCAAGTATCCCAGGTTACTAGTTTTACTGTGGACCATTGCTACTGTATCTCACACAGCACTTGAGTACAGTTATCGAACAAGCAAAAAATTTATTTCACAACGGATAGAGATTTAAACACACAAACGTGAGTGATGGAAACCAACTGTTACCAACTAAACAAAGGCAGAAAGTGATAGAATAGAAAGGCCAGCACAAAAAACAGAGAGAGGAACAATAAGATACTAAAAGGACAATGGTTGGAACTCTCCATTTCTCTCAGTCTTTGGACTGATGGGTAGTAGAGCTGTAGCAACAGTTGAGGAACCAGGGTAAATTAAATCTAAGGTTTGAGCTGCTAGTGAAGCATTTCCCACACTCACGGCATTCATAGGGCCTCTCTCTCCTCGTGGATTGTTTGATGCCTAATAAGGTGCGAACTGCGATTGAAGGTTTTCCAGCACTCAGCGCATTCATAGGGCCTGTCCCCTATGTGGATTCTCTGATGTCTAGAAAGGACTGATCTTTGAGTGAAGCTTTTCCCGCACTCAGGGCATTCGTAGGGCCTGTCCCCCGTGTGGATTCTCTGATGTACAGAAAGGGCTGAGCTGTGAGAGAAGGTTTTTCCACACTCCCTGCATGTATTTTTTCTCTTTCGCCTGAGGATATCCTGCTGTGTTGTGGTTTCCATGAGGATCTTCTGAGTTCCCCAAGAAGAAATAAATTTATCCACTTTCTTCCCTGGCTGGTTTCCTTGATCTGTTTTTGGTCTGTGCTGAATGTCCCAGGATTTTCCCTGCTCATGACTCCTGGACACATTCCTTTTCGATCTTTGCGATAATGCTCTGTTTTTACCCACTGGCTCAACATTTTCAGGCTGAGAATTCTGCTCCTCTTTCTCACATGCCATTGCATCACCTGCTATGACAGAGACAGAAACCTCAAACAGGGATGGAAAGGGGAAGACCAAACAAAAACAAGTGCTGAGGACAGGTCAAATAAAAATCAGGAGCTGAACCACCCCAAACTCTTCCCGCAAATAGGAGAGAGGAGGGGGATGAATTCAGCCTTCACATCCCATCCGAATACGCAGGGGGAAGGGAGGAAGCTACTGCCTGGTGTCTGCTAGGATCTATAGGAAGCCATGAGCTATAGTTACCCTGAGGATATGACCCCTGCAAGGGACAATAATGAACTGAGAGACCTCCCCAAGGGCTTTGTTGGGCATTCCAGATGTTTCCTTCAGGCACTTACAGATTCTGAGGTGGTTTAATGTTTCCTCACCTGTGCAGGGAGATCTCAGGATCTCTCTTTCCTCTGAACCCTGGAGGTCTGGGACCCATGGCTCTTCCCCTTGTTCCAGCTGGGAGATCACATCACGCTGGAAAACTAGAAACCCTGCTCAGATGAAAGAAAACAAAGGAGTTCAGTTGATTTCATAAGACTTGGTCATAAAAAAAACATTCTATTCATTTAACTTCAGTGCTTAGTGTGACCTGGTGAGCCAGGGGCAGTTCTCACTGAAAATGCCAAGATCAGGGCAGGCTGAAAAAGGGAGAGCAGATGCTCCCAAAACTGCTGGTTAACACTGAAGTTAAACTCACCGACCAGTCACCAACTGTGCTTCTGATCCCCCACACGGGTAATCGAGAAGCTGAAAAAAGAAATCACACGGTCCCCTTTATTCCATCCCAGTTCTCTGGCTCCTAATCAGCAGCTAGGTCCAATACAGTGAGAGGTTATTTAAAAACTCTGCTCACATAAACAAAGTGTTCCTCTGACCCCAAAGCGTCAGCCATATCACCAGGTCAGTATAGGTTTGGATATTACCCAAAATTCCATCCTTCCAGCCAATCCTTTAACATCTAAACTAAAGGTTTAAATGAAAGAAAGACAGAAAGAAGTTAAATGGGAACGCAGTCAGATACATTCCAAAATGGATATATCAGGTTCTTAGCAGTATTGGTGAGTTGCTGGCTTGAAAGTCTGTCTGGAACACATCCACAGATTGGATGGGTCATTCAGTCCTTTGTTCCAGGGTTCAGTTTGTAGAGAAGTTGCTCCAGAGGTAGGAAGGGGGATTGAAGACAAAATGGAGATGATGCAGCTGCCGTTTACATTCCTTTTGCCATGTGGCCTGTACTTCCTGTGTCCCAAACACAAGCTTCACAGCACGTGGCATGGAAAAGCCTTGGAGTTCTCAGTAGACAGGCATACCCCGGCATGTCTTGCTGACTCAATAGGTGTATCCCCTTGGTCCTTTCCATGGGCTCATTGTACAGGTGATGATTCTCAATGGGCCATCAAACAGGCTAGGCAGTGTTGATCCCAATATGTCTGGGGGTGTCACCCAGAAACACTGCACAAGTCTGGAAATACAGATATACCCTACATATCTATAACTCACAACACAAAGGTGATACAAACATAGAAATAATATTATCATACTTGGCAAATCATAACATTTTTACTGACACCTTACATGGCATATCTAGCACGATTCATTGCAATTTTATCAGATTATATTATTATTTTATTATTAATACCAAAGTGTCTCACAATTCCATACAGTGTCACACTTGGTAAACCAGTGAATTCCCAGGACCAGTTCCCCAGGTCCTTGAAGACGCCGAACACTGTGCTTATGAGGGATTGAAATACCCATATATCTGCTGGGAACACACACACAGACACTGTCAGTCTATACCCCTGTGTTCACTCTTCTAGAAAATTATGATCAATTTTGTACACAGTATGGCTTGTGAGGTATCATTTGAAAACGCATAATCTACTGAATATTATCCTCCTGTTAAAATGTGTAATAACACTGTATGTAAAGTTATGAGATTTTACAGTATGAGATTACTGAAAATGTTACAATTCTGGGGAACACCCACAGACCAGTTCCTCAGAGACAGCAAGGCAAACAGCTGGTCAAACAGCCATTCTCCTGCAGGGGAAGGTGTGAAGAAGACATTTACATTCCATCACAGGGACCTCTTGAAGCTGTTGTGGAAAACAACCACACAATTGATTTTGAATCAGCTCAGCCTGAGGCTCTTTTCTTAGTTAAAAGTGCGCAGGGGGCGACAGCTATTGGAATACTGTCCCCCTGAGTTAAAAATCACACAAGCCTTTTAAAGCTTAAAACCCCAAACAACGACACATATGTTGCACGTTAATTACCTTATTTGGAATATATTGCAAAATATCATGCAAGCGATGTTCGAAATAATTAAGAAAGGGATAGATACGACAGCATATATCATATTTGTAAAAACAGCAAATGAATCCATGATACACCCACATCTTGAATACTGCATGCAGATGTTGTTGCCCCATCTCAAAAAAAGATATATTGGAATTGGAAAAGGTTCAGAAAAGGGCAACAAAAACGATTAGGGGTATGGAACAGTTATGCCAGACCTAACCCCCAGTTTCACTTGAGCAAACAGGAGCTATTTGACACTGTGCGATACGGCTCCTGTGCTCTGTTCCCAAAGTGTTCTGCAGCAGGGGAGCGTCTCTGGTAGTGTGTGTGTGTCACTGGCATATTGGGGTGATGCTGAAACAGGACAGAGTAGAGGTGGCATCATGGGGCTGGCATAAACCTTTTCTCTTCATTTCCCCTTCCAAGAACCGAGGGGACAGGAACCCTTACCCAGCGAGGTCACAGCCTCATAGTTCTCCTGCATGACATCCCAGTAGAGGGCTCTCTGAGCGGGGTCCAGCAGAGCCCACTCTTCCCTGGTGAAATGCACAGCCACCTCCTCGAAGGTCACCGGCCCCTGAAAGAGCAAGAGTCCAACACTCAGGACCTGCTGCCCCACTCACAGCCCCACTATTTGTGGCAGAGAGGAGCCAATCAAATGGAAGCTCTGGGTGGATTCCACTCAACAGAGTCCCACCCCCACCCCGCTCAGCGTATCCAGCAAATACCAGGGTGAGGGGATGAAGAGAGAGCCCCTTGTCTCTCCCAGCAGATCCATCACACACCTACTAGCCACCGACTGATACAGGAGATGGAGCCCCTAGCAGGGTCCAGGGAGAGCTCCCTGGTAGGAAGCCCAATAGCCTCCTCATTGTGAGGAGTGGGATATGAAGGGAGAGGCAGCTCCAATAAGCCTGACTCATGGGTGCCCCCTTCATATCTCACAGCAGCCACTGGTTAGCTAGCTCAGGCTCCAGCACTGGGAGTCTGGTCAGTTTGACTAGCTCCATGTAGGTGGGCTATTTTCTTTCTTCACAAATTAGGGCATTTCCACCTTCCAACCTCCTGGGTCTGTTCCTAGAATCTAGGCCACTTATTAAATAACTCCCAGCAGGTTTGCTACACCCTGGCCTCCCCCTTTCCCCACGCTGTGAATTTCCTGCCCCGCTCCAACCTCCAAACCAGACTGTGCAAACGTTCCCATCTCCGGTGTATTTGCTCTGCCTCTCCTTCAGCAGGAACCCACCAGCAACCCCCCGATAATCTCTACCTGAGTTGGCTCCACTGCAGCCATTTCTCTTCCCTGTCCCACGCCAGGCTGGGATGAGCTGAAGGAAAACATGGACGCCATTCTGCAGCCTGTCTGGGGGAGGTAGGCAGTTGTGGGCGTCTCACAACCGGTTTTAGTTCATTTCACATCAGAATTCCCCCAGGCCCCTTCCCTGCAGACAGACACCCTAGATTCTGCCATGCTGGGAAATGCTCAATCTGTTTATTACAATGTAGATCTGGCCCCTCCTGCCAGGCTAAGCCCACAGAGACATTTATAACCTCCCTTCTCCCTCCCCTCACCCTGTAACAAGTCTTTGAACAGAAGGCTAAAAAAGAGCAGAACCAAAGGAGTCATTGTGGGGGATTCCCTCGGACACTGACCCCACGGCAGCCACACCCCAGCAGGGGGAATATGGAGTCAGGAACTGGCTTTTCCTCTGTCTGATCCTTGTTTTGTTCACTGGAAAGTGGTTCTGTCAAGGGATGCAGCAATACATGTCTCTGGGTGGACTACAGAGCTGGAAATCTCTCCCCCACCTCATTTCTCCCACTGCCCCTTTCAGACTCTCCTTCCCCTGTCCTCTCTCCCTGCCCCTCTGGCTGGGACAGTCCCATTCCTGGGGGCTTTGCTCTCCCAGGGCTGGATTTTCTCCTGGCAATTGCTACTGGGAGGAGAAATGAGGAGGAGCTGTTTGTGCAGAGTCACTTTCTTGCCAGTCCCCAGCACTTTCCCTGAGGTCTTTCAGTTACCTGGAGACTCTGGCTCAGAATTTAGTATTAACAGGGCCCAGGGCTGCCCTAGGGGGCTAGGACCAGCTGGAGAAAGTCATCCCCTGGGCCGGGCAGAGAAGCAGCTTTAATTCAGGTCACTTCCCAGCACAGAACCCCACTGATCTCCGAGATCACAATGGAGGCTGCAGCGTCTGACCCAGGAAGCTGAACCCCAGTATCCTGAGCAGAGAGGGACAGCCCGATTGTCCATCCGGAGTCACTCCTTGTCTTTCCATACAGTGCCTCTGGATTAACAATGGTCTCAATGAAACCAGAGTTCAGAAAGAATGAGTCCAGAATGCTGGGGAAGGGACCGTTGTGCGGCAGTGCTGACCCCCCTCCCACCTCCCTCATCCCCCAGATCCAGGACAAGGACTGGACAATGGACTGGACAATCTAGGACAATGGAACTGGAAGTTCCTGCAGTTTTCAAGAGGGGAGAAGAGGAAAAATCTGTGATTTCACCTCACAGTGTCTGATAACTGGCTAGAAAGTTATCACAGTGACTGGGCCTGGCCGGGGAATGTCGGGCAGTGCTTGGAGCCAGGATTCTGGCATAAGCTAATCAGAGAGAAGAAGCGAGGAGCAGCCCCCAGAGCCCCAGCCAGCCCCCACCCCAGATATTCCCTGGGACCCAGCCCCCAGAGTCCCTGGCCAGGGACCTCAGATACCCCTCAGAGCCCCACCGGCCAGAGAACCCCCACCAGACCTTCATTGACAGGTTGGGAATCCCAAAAGGTTCCACCCCCTAAGAGACTCCAACAGCCAAAGACCCCCCAAAAGGGACCCCCCCCCACTGGGAACTCAGTCCCTCACTGCCTGCCTAGGATCCCCCCCCCCCGCCCTCCAGCAGGATCTGCCCTGCCCTTTGCCTGGCACCCCCTCCGCCCCCCTGCGGGATCCCCTGGTGCTTTACAGGGGCACCCCCTGGCCTAGCGCCGGGGATTCTCCCCCACACACTCTGTGCACTGGGCACGGCAGCGATCCCAGGAGTCTGCGGGGGAAGCCCAGACAGAGCCCCTGGCACAGCACCAGGCTCCCTCTAACCCCCTGTCCCGCCTCCCCAAGAGACGCCCACCCCGGCTGTTCTGCAGCCAACAGGCCCCCAGCGATACCCACCTCCAGGACCCACAGCCTCAGGGCTGGGCACATCACACCCACCCCCTGAAACCCCAAATCTCCAGAACCCACCAACCTCACTAGGGTACCCCCTGCCCAGCCACCCAGAGGCCTCCCCCACCACAATCCCCCTTCAGCTGCTATCTCCCCCCACAGCCCCAGCCCCACCCAGCAACACTGTTACCTCACAGTGCCTGAGAAGTGGATAGAAAGTGACCACCGCCCCCTGCTGGCCAGTCACACAGGCAGAGGGAGCCCTGGGGGATGTCTCTGGAACTGAAGTATGGAAGGCCTGGAGGGACAAAATAGGTAAGAAATGTCCATGCCTGTCACTAGCAAATAATGGCCACCCTGGATCCACCCCAGAGGTGGCTGCATCTTAGCACTGCGGGAAGCAACCCCTCACAGAGGCCATTTGTCATGGGGCTTGGGATACTTCTGGACCCACACTGCACTCAGAGTGACCTCCTCATCCCGTGCCAACTGGAGAAAAGAAAAGAGTCCAGCCAACTCTCCCATTAATAGCTGGGAACCACTGATCCCCAAACAGGGGGAGGCCTCTGACTTTGATGGGTATTAAATATGTGGCTGGTCTCTTTCTTCGGCAAACATTTTAACAGAGATAAAGGAGGGAACAAATGATTCGCAAAGGAGACGGGAAAGATGATCTCTGGGCAATTTAACCCCCTGCGACCTCCAGGATGGAGAAGAACTCAGGGCAACAGGTTCCCTCGAAGGAAGAAGTTGCTGGGATTTAGAAATATGGGGAACAGCCTCAAACCCCAGAGGATTTTTAACTGACATTTGATAATGACATAGAAAAAGGCAAAACCTGAGCTTTGAGAGCAATGTTCAGAAATGAAAGAGTTCCCAATCAGAGACATTTTGGATCCATTTTGCAAATTATAGAGAGGAAAGTGGAAAATCAGAGGGATTTTATATCAGTTGTTGATAGGAGGTAAAATCTGAGTGTTTCACATGAATATCTGATAAATGAATAAAGAGGAAATGGGCAACATTTGCAAACATTTTATACCCAGGTTCAAGAATCTGAGCAAAGGTGTAAACTTGAGATTTTCTTGGTATTTTATAATTAGAGAGACGGGAAAATCTCAGGGCATATTCAATTAGAAAGACAACTAGAGAGCAGTGGGGCAAATGTTTAGGGTATTTTATATGAACCTTTGAGATTTGCACAGAAAATGTGTCACAAACTGAGTATTTGATAACATGAGAGAAAAACACCAAGATCTGAGGGGATTTTATATTGCTGTTAACGAACTAGTGGAAAAGGGGGACTGTTGGACTGGATTTTATACGACTGTCCAATACATAAACACAAAGTAATGGTTCCCCCACCCCCACAATTCCCATGGGCAGCAGGGAGCCCTTTGAGGAGCTGATTAAAAGGGAGGGGGAGGGGGAGCTGGAAGGTCCCTGGATAAAGGAAGGGGGCAGCAGTGGGGGACGGGCGGGTGACTGGCAACTGATGGTTGGGGGTAACTGTGTTGGTAGTTAGGGGGCAGCAACTGGGATTGGGAAACGGGGGTCTGGGCAGTCCCCATGGGGGACACGTGCGCCTCCCTTCCCTGCCCTGGCAGAGACCCGGCATCTCATAGAATATCAGGGCTGGAAGGGACCTCAGGAGGTTTCTAGTCCAACCCACTGCTCAAAGCAGGACCAATCCCCAACTAAATCCCCAAATGGCCCCCGCAAGGAGTCAGCTCCCAGCCCTGGGTTTAGCAGGCCAGTGCTCCAACCACTGAGCCATCCCACCCCCACTCCAGAGGCAGCCATGTGCTGGGGAATGACTCAGGGCAACAATTTCCCACCTAAACAAGGACAAATCGCTGCAGATAAAACGGGTGGGAAAATGCCCCTCACTAGAGAAGATTTTAAATTGACGTTTGAGACTCATGGGGAGAACGGGGGAAATCGGGGGAGAGGGGAGAGCTGATCATTGGAGGGGATGGGGGGGAATCGCCCCAGATTTTATAGCCCCGTGTGAGACACTGAGCAAAAAAAGGGGCAGAACTAGAGAGAATTTGTATCGGGGCGAGAGGCAAGTGGCACAAACAGGGACAGGATCCAATTAACCCCCCTCCCCCCTTCGCCCGCCCGCCACTTCCCCCCCCGGGGAATTTCCTGGCTGCACAGAGACAGTTCAACACCCCCCCCCCCCGCGTCCCACTGACCTTCCCCCCCCACAACTCCAGCTTCTCCCCTCCCTGCCTGACACCCCCCATCTCCCCCCACACCACAGGGGATCCACCCACCAGGCCCCAGTCTCTGCCCCCCAGATCCCACTGGGGCTGAGGCAGCTCTGAGGCTTCTCCCAGGTTCCCCGGGGCAGAGTCACTTTCCTGCCCAGCCCCAGTGCCCCCCCCGGGGTCTCTCACTCCCCGGGGGGCTCCGTGGGAGGCTGGACACCAGGGATGCAGGACGGCAGGAATGGGGGTGACAGGCCTCCTGTTCCTCAGTCTCACGGCGGGACCGAGGGGGCTCGTCGCTCTCCGGCTCGGGAGCGCTGGGAAGACCCGACCGTGGAGGGGCCGTCGCTGGGGGGTACGGCCCCGCGCAGGCGCTGAGCACGTCCTTATATCACTTCTGTGGTGGGAAAAGTGCTGAGGAGATGGAACGCTGAGGGCTGGTTTTGGCGGGAAAAACCGGTTTGGTCTGGTTTGAGCCTGTCCCCTGATGGTAAACAAGTCCCCTCTCAGAGATGGAGTCCAGGGGTCAATAGTTCATATGCTCCAGATTGGATCTTATTTTAAAGCCAGTGATTTACCTCATAAACATCTTATTAACCAACTAATTGAACCTATTGAACAGTTTATACTTCTTACACCTAACAATGAGATAAAAAAAAACACCACACAGACAAACCTTATCGGTAACAGCTAATGTCCTAACTGGGAAATCAGCAGCGGTTTGTAGCGGGGGGAGCGCACAGTCTGAATGTGGATGACCCGACCCCAGCCCCCAGCCCCACATAGCAGTGGGGCTTGGCACTCTCTGTGCATTGGTGTGGTGGCTGAGTGGTTAACCAAGCAGTGACAATCCAAGGAGGTTCCCTGAGTCAGTCTCACTCCTGAGGAGATTCTGCACCAATAAATAAATGTGGAGGCTCCAGCATTGCAGGGGGGAGCACAGGCTGCTGGATGCACAGAGGTGGGAGATCACCCTGCAGCCCCCACTCTCCTCCAGTGAAACAGACTTGGTGGTGGGGCTGCACCTCTCTGATGCCTACTTTAGGAGCCCCAAAAAGACTCCCCAGAACTGCTCATGAGGGGCACATGTGCCTTCCCTTTGCTTCCCCATCAGGAAGTCAGAAAGCCTGAGCAGCTGGCCCCGGGCGATTTGAAAGGGCCCGGGGGCTCCTGCCACCACTATCGGCAGCAAAGTGGGACTAAAGTGGATTCCTGCCCACCCTCGCTCCGCACGGCGCACCACTCCCAGAAGCATCTGGCACATCCCTGCAGCCCCCGTGGGGTGTGTCTCTTGCATGCTGCTCCCACCCCAAGTGCCAACTCTGCCATTGGAACTGCAGCAATGGGAGCTGCAGGGGTGGTGCCAGCGGGCAGTGGTGCCAGGAGACCCACGCCCCCCGGGCCTCCTCCATGTAGGAGCTGCTGCCAGATGGGGGTGTGGGTCACTTTCGGGAGCTGCCCAAGATAGGTGCCACACCCCAACCCTCTGCCACAGCCCAGATCCCACACCCCGCCCACACCCAAACTCCCTCCCAGAGCCCACCACTGCCCCCCAACTCCCTGCCCCAGCCCAGAGCCCACATCCAAACTCCCTCCCAGGGTCCACTCCCTCCCACAGCTTTGGGGGGGGGGGAGGAAGGACGGGCAGGACTTGGACCAGTTCTGGGCATCACCAAAAGTTATATAAACCTGGTGACGCTGAGCTGGAGCCCTAGTCACTGCACATCTCTCTCCTTACGGGGGGGACTCCGTGGGGCAGGGCGCTGCTGGGGGTTTATTCCTTCCTTTAATGGCTGTGGAAGGGGGAACAGGGAGAGAATTTGCTCCTCTGTTCTCTGCGGAGCATGTGCAGGCAGCGGGATTATTTCCAGGGCTGTAACAAAACACAAGCTAGCAGAGGGGAGGAAGGGATTTCCTGCATGATCTATTCCCAGTGCAGCTCCTAAGCTGTGCCCTGGTGAGCTGTGCCCAGGGGATTTAGATGCTTTATGTAAGGGGACTGTTGCCCCCTTACTAACATTCAGTGGGGGGTTTGGTTGCTAGCTCCCAGCACTAAAAAGGGAGGGGTTGATGGGAAATCAGGAGCCTGAGACTGACAGTCCCCAGGAACAATGTGGAGAGACCAATGCTCCAGGTCAGCCTGATTGACAGGGCGGGCAGGCTATTCAAGGAGTCAGGAGGCCAGGGGGGTCCCGTCCTCCCTGTGAGCTGGAATTGTCTGAGTCACATGGAGTGGGGCTGAGCTAAGGAGAGAGCAGGAGACTCAAGCTGAGCTGATGGTAGCAGAGCTGCAGCCCCAAAGCCAGAGCACAGCCCAGAGAGAGCAGACCTGCCCTGGGAGCAGAGCTGTAACAACTGGAGCCAGAGAGGCCAGACAAGCAGCCCAGGGAGCTGAAGGCAAAGCAGCAGCAGCAGCCATGCTGAGGCAGAGTGGAGCTGGAGCAGTCCAGAGCTGGGTGCAGTGAGCAGGTGGGGAGAGCGAGGGGGACCCTGGGCAGTGGGCCCAGCACAGGGAGACGCCTCAGCCAAGAGGCCCTGCAGGCAGACTTGGAGGGGGATCGTAACCCTGACAGGGCGGGGGTGATGCTGGGGAGAAGGGTCCTGCCACCCAGAGCCTGAGAGTGTGTGGCCACCGCCAGAGCAAGTGTCCAACCTGCAGCGTCCCTGCAGCACAGCCAGGGCCTGAGGAGGCGGCCTGGGACCTACAAGGAACAGACTGTGAAGTGCCCTGATGTCCAGAGACACTTTTTGTGCTGGTCCCTGCCACAGAGCGGGGTGATGTGTTTTCCTTTAATCTTTCCCATTTTTTCTTATTTTTTAAATTTGATTGTTAATTAAATAACTTGTATTTGCTTTAAATTGTATGATGTGATCAGTGGGTCAGGGAGGTGCGCAGTGCAAAGAGAGGGACACCCTAGCCCCTGTCCTGGGTGACCACAGCAGGGTTGGGGGGGGTTGAGTCCCCCAGGAATCCTGGGCCCAGCCTTGTTGGGGTTACGAGGACTCTGCCAGACAGGAGAGTGGAAGGGGAGTCCTCAAGGGCAGGGAGGCCTCTGGGTAAAGGAAGTGGGAGTGAGGACTCAGATCCTTTTGCCAGCCCACTTCTCCGGGGTAGTGCAGAAGCCAGGAAAGTTCCCCACAATAGCAGGACCATTCCCCCACTTACATCTAGATACAGTACCAGGCATGTAGGAGGATTTCCCCTTCTGAGTCATGGAAGCAGAAATTGACTTTTCCTTTCCAAATTTAGCTAATGTTCAGAAAGAGAATCTAGCATCTGCCTTCCAGATCTGAACACCTCAAAATTCAGGAGTGCTCGAGCTCAATTTGGGCAGCTGTTACTTCATTTCTCCCAAATCAAATATACTGATCCACTGTTATTTGCTGTACAAAAAGTAGGATAAAATTGAGCAAGAAATGCTTCCCAGGGGTTATTAGGACTGGAATTGCTATTTTCAACAGCCATTGCCATTTTTTTCTAGTTTTGTTTGTTTGAAAGGAAGACAGTGATATTGCAGTGGCAAATTCCCCATAGAAACAAAGAATAATAAAGGCACCTCAACTTTTTCTCATTTATGGAGGACAACCTTATAATATGCATCCAGGTATCCTCCAATCACACAAGCTGAAAATTGTTCCATTTTACTGCAGTTCTGTAACCATATGGAAACCAGTCCTGTCTGTGTTAAATAAAATAAATAATAAAATAATAATAAATGTTCTGAGCACATCCAAAATTCCTGCTGAATGACCCATCCTGGGAGCGAGTTACCAGTGACCCAGGGCTGGGGTGAAAGGAGGGTACAGGTGGGGGGGAACACCCAGGCCTGGGGCGGCAGGGGGTGTGTGGGTTGGAGAGCATTGGTGGGGAGGAAGGGGCGAGCCCAGATCTGGGGCAGCACAGGATGTGGGGGGGAGCCCAGGGCTGGAATGGCAGGGGGGGTGTGGGTTGGGGGGGGGAAGAGCCCAGGGGTGGGGTGGCAGGGGGGTGCAGGTGTGGGGAGGCCCAGAGCTGTGGCGGCAGTGGGTGCAGGTTGGGGGGAGCCCAGGGCTTGGGCAGCAGGAGGGTGTGAGGGGGAGCCCACGGCTGGGATGGGGGCAGCCAAAAATTTTTTTGCTTAGGGCGGCAAAAAACCTAGAGCTGACCCTGCCTCCACACACTGTGAAGTAGGTAGGAGCGGATCATTATTATCCCTACTTGAAAGAGGGAGAAGCTAAGGCTGAGAAAGGAGAATTGACTTGTCTGAGGTCACACAGCCAGTCAGTGGCAGAGTTGGGAATAGGACCCAAGAGCCCTGATTTTCAAACTAACCATCGGATCTTGAATTTCAGACACTGAATACCTGAATAAAATGCTCTCAGATGAGCTCCAGACCAACAACAGTGACAGTAATTATTCAGCAAGTATTTGAGGAGAACTGCAACGTTAGAGAGAATCATGAACTGCTCAGAGACAATTAATGCAGAGAAGCAGCAAAATTCATCAAACATAGAACTGGTTCTGACTTATTTCCTTGGTCTTAAAAGAGAACAACAAGACCTGAGTCTCCTCCCTGTCAATAACCCCCTGCTGAGCCAATCAGGGTAGAGACTGAAGACAGGAGGCGGAGGGTTCTCACCAGAGAGCCCAAAGGATGGCCCAGGTCATTGGTGGGGATCACTGCTCGAGCACTATTTCAGCCCCACATTTTTGGGTGGACCTCCCACAGTGAGAGCTGCAGAGCACTCCCCTGCAACACACACACACACACTCCTCTCCTGCTGTTGGCAGGGGAACAGGAGAAAGGACAAAAGAAGCAAAAGACAAAGAGAAAGGAGGG
Source organism: Mauremys mutica (assembly GCF_020497125.1). Taxonomy (NCBI): domain Eukaryota; kingdom Metazoa; phylum Chordata; order Testudines; family Geoemydidae; genus Mauremys; species Mauremys mutica. The sequence continues at coordinate 194,018 of NW_025422893.1, forward strand.
AGGGATGGATGGATGGAGGAAAAGCGGAAACAAAAAGGACAAACCCTAATGTCCCCAGTGATTCTAAGGGACAGAATCCCAGGTGCGCAATAAAATTCTGCCTCCTTAAGCTCGAGTTTTCCATGCCCAGAATTCAACTGTCACCAGATGGATCAGACTGAACAGGTTTCAAACCTCGAGGAGGCTCTTACCTTCTAAACAGGGACGGCTGTTTTCCAGTAAAATCACTAAAAGGGAAGGAGAAAACTCGAAAGAGGTTCCTCCTGGCGCTCACGTCCGTGAACCCGAATACTCTCTCAGTCCTCAAAGAGAGACCTGGAGAAGGAGACTTGCTGAAGCAAAGCCACAGGGGTCTCTGAGGTTTCCCTGGCCCCTCGCCCCGGTCCTGCCTGGCTGATGTCAGCATCTCTCTGTGAGGTCACCACCTTCCCACCGCCTTGGACCAATAGGCTGAGGTCCTGCAAAAGGCCTTTGTGATGTCACTGCCACACCCCTCCCTTGCTGGGCTAATGTCCTGCCCCTGGCCAGGGACTTTGGAGGTTTGAGCTACTCCCTGTGGATCACCCCACTCAAGGAGCATTCGTTCTAGGCAGCAAGCCGGCTAGACAGGAAAACATCAGACGCTGCTCCCAATGCTACACTCGGTTTTTCAGAAATTAGTTGACTTTATGGCCAGAAGAAACCATTAGAGCATCTAATCTGACCCCCTGCATATCACAGGCCTCCTGTATGACACAATAGTGAGTTTATTACGCAGGGTCCACCCCTCCCTCACTGTGAATAGTACATGAACCAGCCTTGTAATGGAGCTGAGATTTCCCAAGAACTTCAAGCAAAATACACCAGTTTCATAAAACAGATTTATTAACTACAGAAAGATGGAGTTTTAAGGATTATAAGTGGTAGGCATAAAAGATCAAAGTAAGTTACCATGGAAATTAAAGATAAATTCACAATCTAAACTTTACACCTTATTACACTAGGACGTAGTTAGGTTATGCCACAGGAAGGCTTAATGCTCGAGCTGCAGTGCATGCTGGGCAGGCTTAAGGCCGGGCTCCCCATGGCAGGAGAGAAGAAGATGACTGGGGCCCCTGGAGGGGCAGGCTGGGGCTTCCTGGATCCCATTTGCTCACAGCCAGCGCCCTGCCCCCACTCCCATGTCATCAATGGCGCCCCCAGGTCAGCCAGAATGGAGCAGCGGTTTTCACTGCACCAAGTCCACTTATGGCTTACAGGCAACTCCCAAACCCACCACAGCCCACCATTTCGGCCAGAAAGGAGCCCACTCCGCCTCGCCATTGCTGTTTTTCCTTCCCCCCAGAACCCCTCTTCTCCTGGGCTGCAAGGAGCCATCCCTGGGAAGCCAAGAGGCAGGCACAGGATTCTGCCTCCCAGCAGCCAACCACACCTCCCCCGGCTTTGCAGAACGAATGGTGATGCTCTACTAACCCCATTTAGCCGCAATGATGTGCTTACTTTCTGCCCTGCCTTCCTCAGCTCGACTTTCCTCTTTTGCCCCATTCCTGCCTCACTTCCTCCTTTGGCAAGTCACGCAGAGGAGGCCAGCAGGAAGAGCCGGCCTCCACCGGCCAACCTCCAACAGCAGAGGGGGCCAAGCCACAAGCCTCCAAAAGGTGACACGCCGCACTCCTCTAGGTTCTCCAGCCTGACGCCAAGGTGCTTTCTCCACTGCTGTCAGCACCCTCTGTCATGCAGGGGTTGGAGTTATCCCAGGGACAGGCCAATAGGAGAAGGAGGAGGCCTTCCTGAACAGCAAGGGGATCTGGGAAAAAGAAGCCAGCATGTTTCTGTCTGGTTTTGAACCAGGGACCTTTTGTGTGTTCGGCAAACATGATAACCACTACACTACAGAAACTCCATCTGCTTGGATGTTGCTCACCCTGGCACAGCCCGATGGACAAACCTGGAGAAAGTGGTGGCAGCCCTTCAATGGGCCAGCTGGCAGAGCAGAGGGCTGGAGCCAGACTCAGGAAGTCGTTCTTATGTCACCCTTGTGACTCCAGCTTGAGGGAGAGCTTCTTTTTCTTCCCCTTGCTGACAAAGAGCAAGAGAAGAATGAAAGGTCAGGTGGGCCAACTCGGTGCAGAAGCCCATGCTGCCTTTTCCTGCTGCATAGCCTGAAATGAGGGACTCGTGGCAGTTAAAGGAACTGCTGCACTTTCAGAAAACATCCCACCCGTGCACAAAGGGGGATAGAAGAGCCTGTTAGTCTAGCACACTCCCAACTGAACTACTTCAGCAGCTGCTCGGTTTCTTTTTGGCCTCCTGCTTTTCTGTCTGGGATGTTGTTGTCAGCTGTGGCACAGAGAAAGGACGTCATTGCGAGCGGCCCATGAAGACAAGATTCACTTTTGCCTTCCTTGCTCGGCTTTACTTGCTTCCTCGCCCTATTCCTGCCTCAGTTCCTGGGTTACCTGAAGGTGACGGGGGGCCAGCAGTACCAGGAGGAAGTTGGGCAGCTAGACCCTGGTGGCAAAAGTTCTGCCGCCACTTGCCACCCCACTCTCTTCTCCCAGCGTCACATATTGGCCACCAGGGACTTGGGGCCCAGCAGCGCAACGGAAGGCAGTGGACAGAGCCACCCTTGCCTTCAAGCTCCGGCTCATTAAACCACATCTTCAGTCGCTGATGGCTAATGAGAGACAGACATCGCTTTGCTATTTTAGCACTTGGAAATGCCATTGGTCAGTCATTGGATCCCTGTAATGCTGTTACAGAACAAAGGAAAATAGAATCTCAGTGTGACATACTATACCTTTGGGGGAGCGGCTGTAACCCCCATAATCCTCATTTTCATATCATTGAGATCTTACATATAGAGCATGATTTGTAAGGTATCAGGGAAAGGATATGATCTGCTGAAAGTCATTTCTCTACCCATAGATGTATACCATGCATGCATATGAAGTTATGAGAATTGTGCAGTGTGGTTGTCACTGTGCTGTAAGGTGGGGGAGTCAGCCAAATATTAGATCCCCAGTGGCAACAGCAAGGAAAGTAACCAACACCCGGACAGGGTGTCAAACAACCCATCGACAGCCATTGCCCAGCAAGGGAGCTACAATGCAATGACTCACCTGCATGAGGGCACCCCAGGGGAATTGCTCAGACTTGCTTGGAGAGACGCAGTGATGCTCACCTGACTCTCAAGGGGGAAGGGGGGCAAAGCCATGAGGGAAGAAAGGACATGATAAAAGGAGAGACATTCGCCAGGCTTTATCTCTCTCTGCCATCTACATCTACAGACACCCCCACACCAAGCAACTGAAGCGCTGATGAAAGGGGAGAGCCTGGCTGAAAAGCCACCAGCCAGCCTGTGGTGAGAAGCATCTGAGTTTGTAAGGGTACTGAAAGGGTTAAGATCAGCTTGGAATTAAAAGCAATGAGGAGTCCGGTGGCACCTTAAGGACTAACAGATTTATTTGGGCATAAGCGTTCGTGGGTAAAAAGCCCACTTCTTCAGATGCATGGAGTGAAAATTGCAGATAGAGGCATAAATATAGATTGGAACATGAAGTGACGGGAGTTACCGTACAAGGGGAGAACCAGTGTTGAAGGCTAATTCAGTCAGGGTGGATGTGGTCCTCTCCCCATAATTGATGAGGAGGTGTCAATACCAAGAGAGGGAAAATTGCTTTTGTCATGAGCCAGCTACTCCCAGTCCTTATTCAAGCTCAAATTAATGGTGTTAAGTTTGCAAATCAATTGTAACTCTGCAATTTCTCTTTGAAGTCTGTTTTTGAAGTTTTTTTGAATGGCTACTTTGAATTGTTGGGTGTGAATGTGTAAAAGTGCTATTGCCTATACAAGTCCCATGTGGTCTCGTGATCTGGATTCCTGGTTTTCACCCAGGTGGCCTGGGTTCAATTCCTAGTGTGGGAACAATGCAGAGCTTTTGCTCAGAGGGGCGGCAGGAAATGAAAGGAATGGGAAGGGATCCTGCCAGCAGGGGCATTGGACAGTGTTGGGAGGGGAACCCAGAAGTGGGGGTGGGGCAGCGGTCTGGGGGGAGATGAGGGAAGGATCCCAGCTCTGTGGGAAGTTGACATTCTGGAGAGCACAGGCCTGGCATGGGGGGTGGGGAGAGTGAATGTGTCCCTCTAAACTCACCACCAGCAGACTAGGCAGGCTTGGAAGAATTACGTATTTGTTGGTAAATGTCAATTTCTGTGTAAAAACACAACCCAATGGCAAAATCTTTCCATCGATAATAATCAAACCTAACAGATGGGCAAAGTAAGAAACATGTTGCCTGAGAACTTATCCTATTCCAATCCTCTAGGGTTCCCTTTTGCCTTAGGCACCACCACATGGGCATTTCATATCCCTCCTCATTTTCACACAGACACACAATTTCCTTTGCACAGATCCATGAACAGCAAAACCTCCCCGTGTCTGTTGTCTGAGCCAGGGCATTCGATTCCACTGAAACCTTCTCTCCTGCAATGGCAATGGTCAGACAGAGAAAATGCGTCCACCTTCCCCCTGGCAATGAGATATTCACTCTCCTCTTCTTGCTGCTGTTGTTATTCCATGAGTCATCAAGGATGGAATAAAAAGCTGAGTTTACTTCAGGGTGAGGAAAGAAAGGAGCCACCAATGCCCTCAAAAATCTCAGTGCCCAGAGAAAACCTGCCCCTGTTATTGGAATCACAGAGGTGCTGGCGATACAACGGGAAAAGGGACTGTCTGAATTGCCAAGGCAGGGAATGAACAATTTACAGCAACATCATTAACCACAAACACACTCTCATCATGCTCCAGCCAGTAGGGAAATGGGCAGGAATTCTTGCTGTTCAGCCATGGCCACACGTACAGAGCTGCACAGCAGTGAGTGTGCTCAGGGGCAGCTCAAGGATTTATGGCGCCCCAAGCAGGGCGGCGTGCTGCGGGGCGCACTCTGGGGGTCACCTGTCCCACGTCTCCGGTGGACCTCCCACAGACATGCTTGTGGAGGGTCTGCAGGTCCCGCGGCTCCGGTGGACCTCCCACAGGCACGCCTGCGGATGCTCCACCGAAGCTGCGGGACCAGCGGACCCTCCACAGGCACATCTGCGTTTGACAAGTTTGAAATACAAGCAGCACAGAGCCAATATTCATAATGTCAACTACAAAAAAATGATACACATCTAGAGATAGCATCATTATAATCAGCTAATCAGAACCTCTCCATAGACCCCTTACACGACCACTTTTCTGTAATATGGGCTGCAAATATAGAACAGTGGTCACAATGGTGATCTATACAGTTACAGATTATGTCCATAACATCACAGGAGGTGACACGGCAGCAGTGAGACTGATACTGGAATACTGCCTCCAGTTTTGGTGTCCTCATTTGAAAAAGATGTTGTGAAATTGGAGCTGGGGCAGCAAAGAGCCACCAAATGTTCTGAGGGCCGGAGAAAAATGCCTTCTAGTGAGCTATTGAAAGAGCTCAACCTGTTTAGCTTATCAAAAGAAGATTGAAAGGTGACTTCATTGAAGTGTTGAACTGCCTTAATGGAGAGAAAAGATTGGATATTAAAGGACTCTTTAAAATAGCAGAGAAAGGCCTAACAAGACCCAATGGCTGGAAGGTGAAAAGAGACAAATTCATATTACAACTAAGTCACAAATATTCAACAGCGAGGATGATTCACCACAGGAACAAGCTACCAAGGAAAGTGGTGGATTCTCCAACTCCTGATGTCGTTTAATGAAGACTAGATGCCTTTCTGGAATGTCTTTGCCTCAAAAGTAGCTCGTGTCATACAGGAGGCCTGTGATATGCAGGGGGTCAGATTAGATGCTCTAATGGTCTCTTCTGGCCATAAAGTCGACTAATTTCTGAAAAACCGAGTGTAGCTTTGGGAGCAGCGTCTGATGTTTCCCTGTCTAGCCAGCTTTCTGCCTAGAACGAACGCTCCTTGAGTGGGGTGATCCCCAGGGAGTAGCTCAAACCTGCAAAGTGCCTGGCCAGGGGCAGGACATTGGCACAGCAAGGGAGGGGTGTGGCAGTGACATCACAAAGGCTTTTTGCAGAACCTCAGCCTATTGGTCAGAGGTGGTGGGGAGGTGGTGACCTCACAGAGAGATGCTGACATCAGCCAGGGCAAGGGGCCAGGGAAACTTCAGAGACCCCTGTGGCTTTGCTCCAGCACGTCTCCTTCTCCAGGTCTCTCGCTGAGGACTGAGAGAGTATTTGGGTTCACGGACGTGAGCACCAGGAGGAACCTTTCGAGTTTTCTCCTTCCCTTTTAGTGATTTTACTAGAAAACAGCCGTACCTGTTTAGAAGGTAAGAGCCTCCTGGAGGTCTGAAACCTGTTCAGTCTGATCCATCTGGTGACAGTTGAATTCTATGCATGGAAAACACGAGCTTAAGGAGACAGAACTTTATTCTGCACCTGGGATTTTGTCCCTTAGAATCACTGGGGACATTAGGGTTTGTTCTTTTAGCTTCCCCTCTTCCTCCCTCCTCTTTTTCTCTTGCTTCCTTTGTCCTTTTACCTGTTCCCCTCCCAACACCAGGAGGGTGTGTGTGTGTGTGGTTGTGTTGCGGGGGAGTGCTCTGCAGCTCCCACTGTGGGAGGTCCATCCAAAAATGTGGGGCTGAAATAGTGCTCGGGCAGTGATCCCCACCAATGACCTGGGCCATCCTTTGGGCTCTCTGGTGAGAACCCTCAGCCTCCCGTCCTCAGTCTCTCCCCTGATTGGCTGAGCAGGAGGTTATTGACAGGGAGGAGACTCAGGTCCTTGTTGGTCTCTTTTAAGACCAAGGAAATAAGTCAGAACCAGTTCTATGTTTGATGGATTTTGCTGCTTCTCTGCATTAATGGTCTCTGAGCAGTTCACGATTCTCTCTAACATTGCAGTTCTCCTCAAATACTTGCTGAATAATTCCAATGCACTATTGTTGGTCTGGAGCTCATCTGAGAGCATTTTATTCAGGTCATTCAATGTCTGAAATTCAAGATCCGATGGTTAGTTTGAAAATCAGGGCTCTTGCGTCCTATTCCCAACTCTGCCACTGGCTGTGTGACCTAAGAGAAGTCAATTCTCCTTTCTCAGCCTTAGCTTCTCCCTCTTTCAAGTAGGGATAATAATGATCCGCTCCTACCTACCTCACAGTGCGTGGAGGCAGGGCCGGCTCTAGGTTTTTTGCCGCCCCAAGCAAAAAATATTTTGGCTGCCCCCACCCCACCCCTGGGGTCCCCGCCACATGCTCCTGCTGACCGAGCCCTGGGCTTCCCCCCCACCCGCAGCCCCCTGCCTCCCCCGCCCTGGGCTCTCCCCCCCCCCCCGTGCCAACAACATAGATTTGTTCTCCCCAGTCCGCCCAGGCTGAGCTGCTCCCGTTTATACTCTGTCTCCAGTCGGCGCATGCCCAGAGAGGGCGAGGGGGTGTGGCCTCTTCAGCCCACATGGCACAGTTAACCCTAGCAGTGCCAGGTCAGGGTTGATACGCCTCATCACAGACAGCATTTCCCAAATTTTGGGATTAGCTGGGAGATCTCTTCAGAAGTAACCTCCTGTAGGGACTGGGTCACAAATACCTTGGGAACCAAATACCTGGGCGTTTTCCTAGTTCTGAATCACTTGCTGTGGAATTCTATCCCTGGATCATCTGAGACAATATTGACTTAAACAACTGAACTACCCTGTGACCATGTGCACTTACTTCAGTCAGTTGCACCATTTGGGGTCTGCTGCTGTTCACCTTTTCAGAGTGGAGATTTAAACATACGACTGTTTCTTTGATAATATGTGCAACAGCTTGGAGTATTCTCTCCTGTTGACTGAACTTCATTTGAATTTTCTCCATGTCATCATGCAGGGATAGGGGGAAAAACAAACCCGAAGTAAAAAAATGGTAATTTGTCTGAAATTTCCCAAAACATCTGAGCTACATTCTGTCAAACAAAACTAACATGCAGTTATATGACCAAGGAGCCTTCATGAAAGATAGAAAACCCATCTCACAGAGAGGTAGAAGACACTTTCATTTTAATTTAAAGGGAAATTCCAGACTAGGTTACATCTGATGTCTCAGAATCAGGATGAGAGATTCTCCCATGATCCACTGAAACCTGCTTCACCCAGCGCTTTCTCATGCATCCGACAAAGTGGGTATTCACCCACGAAAACTCATGCTCCAAAAGACTGATAGGCTATAAGGTGCCACAGTATTCTTTGCTGCTTTTACAGATCCAGACTAACACGGCTACCCCTCTGATACCTTTCTCATTAGTGTTATTTACAGGAGTTTTAGCACCTTCATAATGGGAGAAAAAACAGCCGACCTTCCCAGAAGCAGCTTTGCCATTGAGGGAAAAGGGGATTTGAACGGTGCTTGGGATCCATTTGAAATCCCCTTCCAAGTCTGACACTTTCATCTCCTGCCAGACTGACTCTGATTTAGGATCAAAGACGTACAAGCACCATTCCCAAGCATGGACAGCCAAGAACATGACCCCACCAGACACGCTGGGAAGCGAAGGAATACGAAGGGGTGAACTGAGCATGGCTCAGGCACAAGGTAACAGTTCTGGGGTGATGGGGAAGGATGGAATGTCTGAGTCGCTCCATCTCCTTCCAGTGTCACAGAGCCTAAAATGACCCTTATTTCCCTGACACTGCTCCAGCTCTTCATCATATTTAAATATATTTTAAATGAGAAAAAAAGTCAACAAAATAACTGCTGTTCTGCACAATCCAGGGTAATGTGAGAACAACTGGGAATGAGACAATCTCTCCTCAAAGAGGAACTTGACGTCTCTAACAGTAACTTTGCACTGGCAGGAGGAGTATAAATGTCAATCTCCAGGTTTGTTTAGACAAGGAAATGTGATGATGGTTAGCTCAGACAGGAGGAAATGTGCAAGATAACTCCACCAACTATCCATGGCCCATGTCTTTAGTGCAAGAATAGTTCTCTTTTTACATCAGGAAAGTGAACTCAAGCTAGCTAACTCCATGACAACCACAGTGACGAGACCCAAGTAGATTTTATCTCAACGTAGCTGGTTGAAGACACTCCCCCATCTCCCCCACCTGGGGTGATGACATTCCTGGTAGAAAGGACACATACTCCAATGACTCGCAGGACAATGGAGTTGATACAAAGGACCACAGGATCCACCCCAAAGACAGGCGAGCTTCAAAAGTGGGCAACTCATGTGTGGGAGCTGAGGGACTACAGTGTGCAAAAGATGCAAACAGCCTTAACACTCACTACCTGGGAACTGTCAAAAGAATTAAAGAAAAAAATCTTCTGACAGCTCTAGAGAAGGTTTTTATGAAGTTTATCTCCTTTACGGATTCTCTGATGTTTAGAAAGGCCTGAACTATGAGTAAAGCTTTTCCCGCACTCGCAGCATTCATATGGTCTCTCTCCGGTGTGGACTCTGTAATGTGTAACAAGGGTTGAGCTCCGAGAGAAGCTTTTCCCGCACTCACTGCATTCATAGGGTTTCTCTCCCGTGTGGACTCTCTGGTGAGAGATAAGAGAGAAGAGGTGAGTGAAACTTTTCCCACACTCACTGCATTCATAGGGTCTCTCTCCTGTGTGGATCCTCTGATGCGTAGTAAGGTGTGAGCTCCGAGAGAAGCTTTTTCCACACTCGCAACATTCATAGGGTTTCTCTCCTGTGTGGACTCTCTGGTGAGAGATAAGGGAGGAGAATTGACTGAAACTTTTCCCGCACTCACGGCATTCATAGGGTCTCTCTCCTGTGTGGATCCTCTGATGCGTAGTAAGGTTTGAGCTCCGAGAGAAGCTTTTTCCACACTCAAAACATTCGTAGGGTTTCTCTTCTGTGTGCGTTGTCTGATGAGAGATAAGGGCTGATCTCTGAGTGAAGCTTTTCCCGCACTTGCAGCATTCGTAGGGTCGCTCTTCTGTGTGGATTCTCTGATGAGAGTTAAGGGTATATCTCTGAGTGAAGCTTTTCCCGCACTCACAGCATTCATAGGGTCTTTCTCCTCTGTGTATTCGCTGATGCCTACTAAGGGCTGAGGTATGATTGAAGCTTTTCCCACACTCACAGCATTTGTAGGGTCTCTCTTTCGTGTGGATTATCTCATGTCGAATAAGGGCTGAGCGGTAATGGAAGTTTTTCCCACACTCACTACACGTAGTCTCTCGCTTTTCCGTGAGGATTTTCTCCTGGGACGTAGTTTCCTTGAGGTCCCTGTGAGTTCCCTGACAATTAATGGGTTCATCCACTCTCTCCTCTGAGTGGTTTCCCTGCTCTCTCTCTGGTCTGGGGTAATTTTCACCAGCTTTTCCCTGCTCACGGGGGCTGGACACACTCCCTTTGGCTCTTCGCAGTAATTCCCCATGCGCTTCGGCGAGCTCAGCATCTTCCTGGTGAGGATTCTGCTCCTCGCTCTCCCTCACCACCCCATCACCTGCTAGAAGAGAGGAGAAATCTCAGAACTGGGGATGGAAAGGCAGAGAACAAACCCAAGTAAGTGCTGGAGAGACAGAAAATAAAAAGCAGGGACTCAACTCCCCCTAACTCTTCCCCACAGGGGACAGTGGAGGGGATCAATTCTGCTCCCCACCCAGGACCGGCCTTTGGGGGGGGGCGTACGGGTGCCCCACCCAAGTTGGTGCCGGGCGCAGGGTTTGGATTCCCACCTAACCTGCTGCTGAGAGGCTCGCTGGGCTGATGAAAGCGGCACAGGGAGGCAGATAAGCAGCTGTGTGGGGGAGTGGGAGAGACCTGAGCTGCAGGGGGAAATTGGACGACCAGCCGTCAGAGCCAGGTGACTGCTCCGGAGCAGAGTGGCCCCTCCACGGCCCTGCTCCACGTGTGCAGCTGCTGCTGTTCCTGTCCCCCCAACTCCCCACCCCCCGTTCACCCCCGGAGTCGCTCCGTCCACCCCTGACTGGGAGCATCGACCTGACTGCTCTGCAGGGGGGAGGTGCTGATTGATGGCGGGGTGATCCTCTCCCCCCCACCCGGGTACCCGATTTCCACTGAGCTGGGGTGACGGGACAGGGGAATCTGCGTGTGCTGCTGCCTCTCTGGGGCCGGAGCTGCCGGCAGCTGCTTGTGTCTGAACAAGCCTAGTTCAGGCTCCTGACCCTGGGAATTTTCTTAAAGAGACAGCGCGCTCACTCACTCACTCAGACACACACACACACCCCCCGCAGGGCTCCCTGCATCCAGGTCACTTCCCCACGTGAGCGGTGCTGAGATATCAGGAGCAGCTGCTCTCCTGCCCTCCCCTTACACAGCCTGCAGGGAAAGTGACCTGGGTGCAGGAAGCCCTGACATCGCTCCTTGCTCCCCTCTCTCAGCCCCCCAGGGCTGTGTGGGGCGGGGGAGCAGCAGTCCAGTGGGGGAGCGAGCAGCAATGCCAGTTGCTTTGTGCATCCAGGTCAGGTTCCCCCCTTGGGTGCAGGAGGGGGATGCCGGGGTTAGAGGCAAAGGGGGCACAGTGCAGGGGTTGAGGGCACAGGAGAGTGGTGCAGGGGGTAGCAGTGAAGGGGTGCATAGAACCATATCTAGAACCGTATCTAGTCCACCCTCCTGCTCAAAGTAGGACCAATTCCCAACTAAATCATCCCAGCCAGGGTTTTGTCAAGCCTGACCTTAAAAACCTCTAAGGAAGGAGACTCCACCTCCCTAGGGAACCCATTCCAGTGCTTCACCACCCTCCTAGTGAAACAGTTTTTCCTAGTATCCAACCTAGTCCTCCCCCACTGCAACTTGAGGTCATTACTCCTTGTTCTGTCATCTGCTACCACTGAGAACAGTCTAGATCCATCCTCTTTGGAACCCTCCTTCAGGTAGTTGAAAGCAGCTATCAAATCCCCCCTCATTCTTCTCTTCTGCAGGCTAAACAATCCCAGTTCCCTCAGCCTCTCCTCATAAGTCATGTGCTCCAGCCCACTAATCATTTTTTGTTACCCTCTGCTGGACTCTGCAATTTTTCCACATCCTCCTTGTAGCGTGGGGCCCAAAACTGGACACAGTACTCCAGATGAGGCTTCACCAATGTCGAATAGAGGGGAACGATCATGTCTCTCGATCCGCTGGCAATGCCCCTATTTATACAGCCCAAAATGCCGTTAGCCTTCTTGGCAACAAGGGCACACTGTTGACTCATATCCAGCTTCTCATCCACTGTAACCCCTAGGTCCTTTTCTGCAGAACTGCTGCCCAGCCATTCGGTCCCTAGTCTGTGATGGAGATTTTACAGGGTCCCGCTTACCCCAGACAATGCTTGCTACGCACAAGTTTTTGCAGGCCATTGTAGGCCAGCTTGACATTAAGGTATAGGAAAATTTGTAATAGCTTGTGTGGCAATCAAAAGGCCAAAGAAAGAAAAGGGAACTAAAATCAACGGATAGTTGTGCAATATGGCCTAAGTATAGCAGCTCATTAGCAAGAAACATAATTAAGCAGAACAGTGTTGTACAATGTAACCGCACGTAGGTGGGCAAACACGAGTTAGGAAAAGCTTATTGTACAACAGTATTGGAAAATTATATTAGTAAGCAATAAGGTAACGGAAGAAGAGGGACATGGCGTAAGCAGGGAGCATCTAGGACAATAACAGGAAAACCCCAAGATGGTGAGGGGCTCTGATTGGCTTGCTGATAATAACCAGTATCCCAAATAAGGAAATCTAAGTAAGTGTTTAATTTGCGGTTTTAGCCTTTATAAGCTTGGTGAAAATTTGTTGAAGACAAAGCAGCTGACCCCTTGCATGGGGCCACGCTAACCTTCCCTATATGCATATTTGTATTGTAATAAAGGGGCCTCAAGGCTGTCTCTGACCCAAAATCAACGGTGTGGTTAATTTTTCCACAACATCTGTAACAGTGAATGGGATTCTTCTGCCCTAAGTGCTGGACTCTGCACTTGTCCTTGTTGAACCTCATCAGGTTTCTTTTGGCCCAATCCTCTAATTTGTCTAGGTCCCTCTTATCCTATCCCTACCCTCCAGCGTATCAACCACTCCTCCCAGTTTAGTGTCATCTCATAGACTCCTAGACTTTTAAGGTCAGAAGGGACCATTATGATCATCTAGTCTGACCTCCTGCACAATGCAGGCCACAGAATCCCACCCATCCACTTCTATAACAAACCCCTAGCCTATGTCTGAGTTATTGAAGTCCCCAAATTGTGGTTTGAAGACCTCAAGCTGCAAAGAATCCTCCAGAAAGTGACCCGTGCCCCATGCTGCAGAGGAAGGCGAAAAACCTCCAGGGCCTTTGCCAATCTGCCCTGGAGGAAGATTCCTTCCCGACCCCAAATAGGGCAATCAGTTAAACCCTGAGCATGTGGGCAAGACTCCCCAGCCAGCACCCAGGAAAGAATTCTCTGTAGTAACTCAGATCCCAACCCATCTAACATCCCATCACAGACCACTGGGCATACTTACCTGCTGATAATCAAAGATCAATTGCCAAATTAATTGCCAAAATTAGGCTATCCCATCATACCATCCCCTCCATAAATTTATCAAGCTTAGTCTTAAAGCCAGATATGTCTTTTGCCCCCACTACTCCCCTTGGAAGGCTGTTCCAGAACTTCACTCCTCTAATGGTTAGAAACCTTCGTCTAATTTCAAGTCTAAACTTCCTAGTGTCCAGTTTATATCCATTTGTTCTTGTGTCCACATTGGTACTAAGCTTAAATAATTTCTCTCCCTCCCTAATATTAATCCCT